>NC_063059.1:13311687-13394187 GCF_018812025.1 Megalobrama amblycephala | reverse complement strand
GAATTGTAGATTATTTTTGATCAAATGCATTCTGAGGGGATTTTAGTTATTCAGCTGTGAAATGCAAACGAATTAAGTTATGCCCTTACAAATATGATTGGCTCAATGGCAGCATCTGCTGGCTGTTGAAGGTACTGCGGCATTTGCTGTTTCCATAAAAGGCTTTTTAAGGGATTCTTCACCCAAAATGAAAATTCTGTCATTAATTAATTACTCACCCTCATGTCGTTCCACACCCGTAAGATTTTTATTCATCTTCGGAACACAATCACATTTCATCAAAAATATCTTCATTTGTGTTCCGAAGTCGAACGAAAGTCTTACGGGTGTGGAACGACATGAGGGCGAGTGTGACAGAATTTTAATTTTTTTACTATAACTTTAAGTAATATGAATTCTAATAAACTGCTATGTATTAGCCTTTAAAATTTCAGATTACATTTTTATATTTTATTTCTATTTCTATTCTTGCATGTTGCAAGACAGATTGTTCTGTTCTGGACATCTTCCTCTGGATGAAGGAAATATGAGATGTCACAACAGAACCCTGTCAGAAGGTCACATGGCTGAACACATAGTTCAAAACCATAAAACACTCAACTTTGTTTGCTTAGACTCAGCTGTCAGAATACACTTGGAGCTGCTGTGCTGTGAATAAGTTTGTAAAATGTGCTATTCAGTTCAGAGGGGTCCAAAGATCTTTTTGCACTGGCAACCCTAAATCACAAGTCATGATCACTGTCACCTGTATCCTTAAAGGAAAAATGAAACCCCAAATGTTTTATTGAAGTGATTATTTATACAGTAATTAAATTGCTTACCAAATTGAACTTTTAGCAATTCATTTAATGTATCAAAAAATTACATTAGAAGCTCAAGATTTCATTTTGTTAAGTGGTATACTAAAGAACTATAAGCTTTCCAATAAATTGCTTTTATTAAAAAATGAATTAATGGATCGATAGATGTATGGTTGAGTGATTTATGAATAAATAGATGGATGGATAGCCTAACTAAAGAGAAGAGAGAGAGACAGATGGATAGATGGATGTTTAGGTTGAGGAATGATAATGTTCTTCTACCATAGCCATAATTATCTTAAGCATTAATTATTTTGGTATAATGCCAATTTTGTATATGAAACTAAAATGTTTTCAATATTTTCAATTTAAGACAATGTTTTGTTTTAAGCACACATGAAATCTGTTTCTGATTCTATTTATGCATTGCTGTCCAAATTATTGAGCAGTTTTTTTTTAATGAGATTTTTTTTTTTTTTAAGTAGTTTAAAATTTGTGTAGGCCCTACTTTTACTTTTTCTTGAGTACATTTTAAGTTATGTAGCCTAATTTTCCTATGCTATTATGCTTGTTTTAATTTCATTTCTATCCATCATCAACATGATTGGCTAGGGAAAGAGTGATCGGTCTCGTGACTCAAGTCAAATCAAATCTCTTAATTTAACCACAGCAGTAGAGTTAATAATGGCTGCTGTGGAAGCGCATTCTCCAAGCATTAATTCAGTGTCTATGGATGAAACACAGCTCGTTTATAACCATTTTTTAATTATTCATTTTATACAGTCCGCCATCATTTAGCAAGTGTACTAGCCACAACACATTTTTCAAATTCAACATTTTTGTTTCAGTCAGTTGTGTACGCTACTGATAGAGCATTATTCGCCGTCACCACTGTGGCCTCGCCCTGCAAAGAGACGTAGCCGACGTTAGTGCGGGTTTTAAAATACTTATAGGCTATTTAATGCAAATGTTTTTATTACAAATTATATTATCAGCATAACAATAAAATGTAAAAGTAATGTTGCTGTGTAAAAGGTAGGGGATGATGTTCTTTTTTAGAACTATATGCAATTAGCCTATGTTTAAACTGTAACATATATTCAGTGGACTGTAATTAGAATGTAATCAGCCTGCCTATCTCTAATCTTTGCCTATTTCAGTGCATTATGTGAGGTTAACTGTATGATAATACATGTGTTAGTGATTTTCACAATTCTTTATCACAAAACTTTTGCCATTTTGGAGAGAAATTGGCCATCTCTCTTTGTATATCCACAGTGACGCTGCTTCTTCTTCTTCTACGGCGGTTGGCATCCAGCTTATTGGTGCATTACCGCCCCCTTCTGCTCCGGACTGTGACGCGATTAGGACATCCGCGACATGCACACCTACGCACCATTTTAAAAAATATAGCAATATCAAAATACAAACAATGTAGAATAGCTTGAATACAGCGTGCGTCTCCCTCAGACTGTAAACGAAGCTCGGGCGCACTACATAACACGTCATCAGCGTCACTATCCGGAGCAGAAGGGGGCGGTAATGCACCAATAAGCTGGATGCCAACCGCCTTAGAAGAAGAAGCAGCGTCACTGTGGATATACACAGACCCGGAAGAGAAGACAATGCTGAATAAAGTCGTATTTTTTGTTATTTTTGGACCAAAATGTATTTTAGATGCTTCAAAAACTTCTAACTAACCCACTGATGTCACATGGACTTTGATGATGTTTTTATCACCTTTCTTGGCATGGACAGTGCACCGTACCTACACTTTCAACGGAGGGACAGAAAGCTCTCGGACTAAATCTAAAATATCTTAAACTGTGTTCCGAAGATGAACGGAGGTCTTACGGGTTTGGAACGACATGAGGGTGAGTCATTAATGACATAATTTTCATTTTTGGGTGAACTAACCCTTTAAAGGTGTTCATTAAAGGGACAATATGTACAATTTTTGGTTTAAAATATCCAACAACAACAACAACAAAAAACCCACTAGAATAATTTTATATGTTTCCAACAATGTTTAAATCCAGATAAATCTGCAATTTGTTTCAAATCAGCAACCTTATTGGAATCGAAATTAGAAATCGATAAGCAGAATCGGAATCGTTAAAAATCAAACGATACCCAACCCTAAATTTAAGTCATCAAACGTAACTGTAACAAAGTTCAGGGAATAAGGAGGTGGATGTTAAGCATAACTTTAATCGTACATGATTTCTGCCTGAGTTCTGTTGGATTGATTTTCGACTGTGGAGGTGAAGAAGACATCTCCCATGATTCCATGCTCATTGATGCAGTCATCAAGCTAAGTCTTTGTTATTGTGTTGAAGCAATTTCTAGCGGCGAAACTTACATTCTGTGACAGGGAAGAGAAGATTGTTGAATAAAGTCGTTATTTTTGTTTTGTTTTTGTGCACAAAAAGTATTCTCGTCACTTCATAAAATTAAAGTTGAACCACTGCAGTCACGTCGATGGTTTAAACAGTGTCTTTGTTACTTTTTTAAACCTTGAAAATGGTAATAACTTTGCAGTCTTTTGGAGGCCAGAAAGCTCTCAGATTTCATCAAAAATATCTTAATTTGCATTCTAAAGATGAACAAAGGTCTTATGGGTGTGGAACGACATGAGGGTGAGTAATGACAGAATATTCATTTTTGGGTGAACTAACCCTTTAAAATGGTGATGAGTATATATTGAAAATAACTTGTCTTTTCATCTCTAATAATCTTTTCCTGTTGTTTTGGAGGTGGATAAGTGATGTATTTTGAAAAGTTGGCAGTCAAAATTAAAATTGTTGGAGGATATAGATTTAGGATATGTTTTTCAGCACTCTTTCCACCCCTGCTTACTGCATATGCAGTGATAAATTTGAATTAATCTGTTAAAAACATACATCTTTTAATAAAATATTAAATGGATGGTTCATCCAAAAATGGAAATTCTGTAATTTACTCACCCTCAAGTTGTTCTACACCTGAGTTTCTTTTTCAGTTGAACACAAAAGAAGATATTTTGAAGAATGTTGGTAACTCAAACAGTTGTAACCCATTGACTTCCATATATGAAAAAAAAAAAAAAAAAAAGTAAGTAGCGACCAGGAACTGTTTGGTTACCTACATTCTTAAAAAGATCTTATTGTGTGTACAATGGCACAAAGAAACTCAAACAGGTTTAGAACAACTTTAGTGTGAGAAAATTATATTTTTGGGTGAACTATCCCTTTAATATTAGTATATTGTAAAAACACATAAATCCATATGTTTTCCAGTATTATTTTTGATCTTTTTTTCTTTTTCTTTATGAAGGCCAGGCCAGGCCATAATAATTTGCTGAATGTTTGACGTCTAATTACTTTTAATCTTTGTTGCCCCCTGCTGTCTGTGTTAGTTAAACCCTTGTGTTTTGATCTCAATAATATTTTATTAATGATTTTAAAATCATTTTGATTTTTGTTTTAGGTATTCTTTGTTTTCTCAGATGCCTCATCCCATCATTTACTAAAATGTCATATTTAAATTACTAATCATATATAAATTGTTATCCTCAAGATATACAGAGAAGCGTTTTTGTTTTTTGTTTTTTTTAATCAAAATTGAGATTATTAGCAATGAAATCAAAATGTTCCATGAACACTACTTGTTCTAACAAAGTTATGAATCCATTATCTTATCCGTATTAATGACAACAACTGTGTAAAGCTGTGAAAATGCTTGTCTGATATACTGGTTTATTAAATGAATATACTTCATATTTGGCAACCTGACCATACTTTAGTCTAGCTAAACATTGGCAATTGCCTCCAATTCCCTAAGATCTCTCCTCAAAGCAATAACTTGCCTCAAACTTGTATGGAAATGCCAGTGCCCAGCTGTAATAAGCATTGAATTCACTTGGCTTCGTGGCCTTAAGGTGCATGCTATTAGAGATCATTTTACCAGCTGGCCTGTAATTTCTATTTTGAGATGAGATTTGCATTTTTAATAAGAGGTAAGAGGCCATGAGAGGTTATGAAATAACTGAGTGATTTAGTGTAGAATGAGAAGTGGTCCAAGTACAGATCCCAGTGGAACACCAGGGGATTGTTGGTGGGGAGATTAATTGGATGTTTTCTGTGGTACCTGACAGGCTTAGAAATGCAGGCAGAATATGAATTTAAGGGCTCTGTACTTTAGATACCCGTCTCACCAAAATAGGGTACTTTATAGTTTCAAAAACTGTAATAAAGAATTATATAATAAAATAGAAGTACAGTCAAAACAGTTCAGAGTTAGTTGTGATATTTGAAAAAAGACATTAAATGGTTTATTCCTGAGGGTGTAAATCATTGCGGTACAATCTGCTAGTGCTGGAAAATAGATAGTGATCTTAATCTTAAAATAACTAAATTATGAGATGATGGATAAAAGAGTCAAAAAGGTTAGAAAAAGATGCCCTATAGGCTTGATAGAAGTTCTTGGATCTTGCATGTTGGCTCAAGGACAGACAATAAGCTAAGCACAGAGAATTACCAAAACTGCATTGTACAAAATCATTTTACTTCCTTGTCCAGGAACTAGCAGACATGTATATCTAGTTACATGAAACCTGTCATGCTGCATACTGTTCTGCTTTAACAAGAATGTATTTTGGTAAAAGGTGTAACCAAGGTATATAAAGAATCATGTTCCTCTGCGTGACCAGACCAGTTTTCATCATGAAGATGCTAGTGTGTGCTTTCATTGTGGTGCTCCTCTGCAGTGCATCAGGTAAGATGAAAGCTTTTCTTTCTCTTTCTTTCTTTCTTTGGTGGAAGAAGTAGCTACATATCTTTTACTTGACTTAAAGTAAAAGTGTAATTTTTGAATATTATTCAACCGATTAATTGAAAACAATCCACTGAAATGAATATTTGTTTACGTACACTGTAAAAAAAAAAAAATTCTTGATTTGTTATCACAACACTATCAACTTCAATAATTAATGTGGTTCAGATAACATAATATTTTGAGTTTCTGTTGCTAAAACCAATAACCTTTATTGTATTAACTCAAATTTTTAATTTCAATGAACTCAAAATTTTAAGGCAACCAGGTAACTTGCTTTTTTTTTAAGTTAAACCAACAATTCTTTTTTTTACAGTGTACTGGACTATAATGTATAATGCTTACGTACTGCACTATAATGTCTTGGAGTAAGTTTGAAATGTAGTTAATTGAAATTAAAAAGTTCTACAAAATACTCTGATAAAGTGCAGGTAAATTTCACAATTGAAGACTTCAGATGCAAAAACCTCTATAAGTGCCGTCTGAAATTTTCTTCTAAAATGAGCATTTTTATCAAGTTTGTATATGTTTAGGTTCACTAATTCCACTTTAATGGCAATTAATAGGTCCTTTTCATTGCCATTAAAGTGAAATAACTGAACATAAACATACGAGCTTGATAAAAATGCTTATTTTAGAAGAAAATTTCAGACGGCACTTAGAGGCTTTTGCATCTGAAGTCTTCAATTATTATCTATTTGTCTAATGTCTATTTGTCTAATGTAATCTCTCATCAGTGCACTCGCTGACATGTTACACCTGTGTGGATGGGGACTGCAAGACCCCAACCGAATGCCCCACCTCAAGCAATTTCTGCAAAACGGTTTCAACACGTAAGCAAACAATATTAAAATAAAACAATTTAATATTATTAAAATAAAGTTATTTACTGAATTATCAATAGTCAGTTACAGTGAGTGTTATTTTAATAGGCTATCATTGATATACTATTATATTTTTATTATATTTATATAATTTTTATATTAGATTTTTGTTTGTTTTTTATTTTAATTTTAGTTAAACTTTTTGTAATTTTGTTGTGTTTTTGTGATTTTTAAAAAATATCTATATAGTTTTAGTTTTTTTATTAGTTTATATTTTAATTTGTAGTTTAGTTTTAGATATGTTGTGTTGGCAGCTAACTGAAAATATTTTTTTTTTTTTTTTTTTAATGGTTTATTTCTATAGTTCATGATAATGACCCTGCAACAGCTTCATATTTATTACCCCTCCACTGGTGATTAAAAAAGTAAAATGTAATTTCTTCATTAGAGGTCTATATTGTATAAATCTAGAAAGGATATTAACCTGTTTTTCTTGATATGTTTTTAACTGCAGCCACTGTGTTCTCCCGGACATGCGAGGAGTTCTGTGTGCCAGGAGTGAACGTCTACTGCTGCACTTCTGATCTGTGTGACTGATCTCTCAATGTCACCAATCCTGTTGATCTACTGTCCTTGAGTCAGGCACTAATGTTCATTGTAATAACGCAGTAGCACTGTTTTTTTTTCTTTTTTTCAGATTCTTTTTCCATCTGACTCAACATGGATTGTTTTACATATCTCTGCTTAAAGGAATTTCTAATTAGTGTGATTTCTGTCCCAGCTCTGTATGATTTGATTTATGAATGAAATAAATCTACTCAATAAAACGCTGTGTATGTGTCTGTTGAAGTCAGTATCAGAGAGATGTAGGTCATTTGAGAGAGATGTTATGATGCCATATGTGCATGTCTGGATTAACCGCTGCTTTTAACAGATGAGAAGACTGGAAGCTAAACATGCACTCCAGGTATTAATATCCCTACCTCTCATGAGATGCAAAACTGCATATAAAATGTTGATTATAGGTGATTTAAAACATGACCTGCTTGATTCCAAACAAGCTTAACTCTATGAGAGTCAATGAGATGCTCTGTATAAATCCTTCAGTAGTTTTAGTCAACAATATTGGGAGGTTATTGAACTTTATTTTTCTGTCTGTGAGTATTATGACATTAACTTTTGCACAGATAACTGATGTGCTGCTCATTATAATATTCATAATAATACTAATAATAATTTGTTTAAAAAAAAACTACATTGCAGTCTTGAGTATACTCTACATAATATTTTAAAAATGCCCTCTTGTACACAAATAAGTTGGGCAGCTTCTAATAATCTTAATTCAAACAAGGAAATATGGGTCAGACGTAAATTAATCCTCCTGTCTTTATTTTCCGTGACCGCAGCGTTTGTTATTAAAGAGATTGAGGATTTTCTTCTTTTAAAAATAACCAGCTGGAAACATGCGCACCTTCTTTTACAGGACAGCAATTTATCTTGTCATGTTCTCTAATGGACAGCTAAAGATTAAGAGCCGGAGGCCTCGGTGTGTTGAATTGACAAGGCATTTTTGTCAATTTACAAGTTCTAAGAAATGAGAAAGTGAATGAGCTGTCGTTTCTGAGAATCTGAGCTCTTTTGCTGATTAAGAGCAGGAGCGATATCTGAGATTTGTCAAGAAAGAGGAAGAAAAGAGGGGAAACAAGGCATATAGCAGTGATAGACTGAACTTTAACTGAATTGAGACTGTAGAAAAAGGCCTTGCCGTCTTGGCTTGGCGACGATTAATGTGAATTCCAGTTTGCAACTGGATATAAAATAAAAAATTTAAAAAATGTTGGGTGGGGCTTAATTTTATATATTGCAAACTAATTGGACAGTGAGAAGTTGGTGTTATCCAACGAAAGCCAGGGGAAAAAAAAGAAAGTTTGTTAAAATGATTCATTTGCATTAAGTGAAGTAACGAAAAAAGCAAAGTCATTTAAGAGGAAGCTACATTTTATTCATATTATAAAGGTTATTGCAACAAATATATATATACAGTACAGTCCAAAAGTTTGGAACCACCAAGTTTTTTAATGTTTTTAAAAGAAGTTTCGTCTGCTCACAAAGGCTACATTTATTTAATTAAAAATACAGTAAAAACAGTAATATTGTGAAATATTATTACAATTTAAAATAACTGATTTCTATTTGAATATATTTCACAAAGTAATTTATTCCTGTGATGCAAAGCTGAATTTTCAGCATCATTACTCCAGTCTTCAGTGTCACATGATCCTTCAGAAATCATTCTAATATGTTGATCTGCTGCTCAATAAACATTTAATGTGTACAATTGTACAAAATATTTGTGTACAATATTTTTTTTCAGGATTATTTGATGAATAGAAAGTTCAAAAGAACAGTGTTTATCTGAAATCTAATCTTTTGTAACATTATAAATGTCTTTACTGCCACTTTTGATTGATTTAATGCATCCTTGCTGAATAAAAGTATTCATTTCTTTAATTTCTTTTCAAAAAAATAAAAATAAAAATTCTTACTGACCCCAAACTTTTGAACGGTAGTGTATAATGCTACAGAAGCTTTGTATTTCAGATAAATGCTGTTCTTTTGAACTTTCTATTCATCAAGGAATCCTGAAAAAAAAGTACACAACTGTTTTCAACATTGAAAATAATCATAAATGTTTATTGAGCAGCAAATCAGCATATTAGAATGATTTCTGAAGGATCATGTGACACTGAAGACTGGAGTAATGATGCTGAAAATTCAGCTTTGCATCACAGGAATAAATTACTTTGTCAAATATATTTAAATAGTACACAGTTATTTTAAATTGTAATAATATTTCACAATATTACTGTTTTTTACTGTATTTTTAATTAAATAAATGTAGCCTTGGTGAGCAGACGAAATTTCTTTTAAAAACATTAAAAATCTTAGTGGTTCCAAACTTTTGGACTGTACTGTATATATATATATATATATATATATATATATATATATATATATATATATATATATTTTTTTTTTTTTTTTTTTTTTTTATTGGAATAACATGCACCAATGAATAATGCACAATAAAACCAGGAACATGCATTAAGAAATTAAATAGGCTTGATTTTTGATTTCTTGTTGACTTTAAAATGGAATCTGCTACTAGAATTACCTTAATAAAATATGCATTTGTAAGTATGCAAGACTAATCATTCAATTTACGAGAGCACATTAATTATTTGAGTGCATTAGTTGTTCTTTCTCTGCCAGACCAGCCATCACCTCAAATTGCCCTTTTCATAGCAACATAAAGGAAATGAACAGATTGCATAATTTGGCAAACTTCCAAAAAATAAAAACAAGCAGATTATCACTGAAGCAAGTCAAATATCTGGTGACCTTCACAATCATCTGTGTGCATAGCCAGAGAGAAACCATGAACACCTTGCTTTCATTTTGACCCACTTTCTGCAACAGCTTACGTGTTCTTGAACCAGATTCACCTCCTGTCCTGATGTCTGAAATGCTGCGCTGTGAACCATAATCCTCTGGGCCTATTTTTAAAACAATTCCAGATATAAACAACTTAAGGGTTGCTGACAAGAGATCACATCCACTTTGGCTAAAAACACTCACTGTGCTAGCAGGTAGTTTCATATGTCAATGTGGTGCATTCTCAGCTTGGTAGATTTTCTCTAGCTGAGAATGGATGAAAGGAAATTTACCCAAGTGACTACAGCTTTTATTTCAACATGCCATGCCACACTCCTTGGGTTATAGAATGTAGAAAGTGAAACTGTGCACTTAAGGGAAATGTCTGTGTGACCGGAGCCTTACAATTGACTTTCGATGGTCTAAACTGGTTGATTTAGTCATTTTAAATAATATTTTTTAACTTAAAGAACATACTGCACCTTTAATAAATATCCTGACATGTCCAAGCTTTATTATTGGCAGTGAAGGGGGGGGGCAACGTTTTTGGAGCTCCACGCGGCTCTGGGGGGGGTTAATAAAGGCCTTCTGAAGTAAAGTGATGTGTTTGTATAAGAAAAATATCCATATTTAACAAGTTCTACACTGTAAAAAAAAATCCCATTGTTTCTACGGAAAAATACCGGCAGCTGTGGTTACCAGAACAATACTGTAAAAATGACATCAAACCGTAAACATACTTACGGAGTTACATGTGAATTTTACATTTTAAATCTGTTAAATTTACGGTAAAATAATGTATTTCATTAACTGATATAATGTTAATTTACTAACCTAATGAAGTACTAATATCTGTTTTGTACTTTTATAATACACTGACAGTCACCAAACACAGTGGTGATAAGAGTCACATGATGAATCAAAGTTCATCACAAGCAGCTTTTCCACAAACTGAGGAGGACAAGACTAATATATAGAAGGTGCACACAGTGTCATTCACACACACACTAAACACCATCATGGTAACATGCATGAAATTTTAAAAATGCAATAAACATTAATTTAACAACATTAGATGTAACATAAAACCCTAATGTACATAACTGATTAGAAAAAAATGAGAAAAACTAAGAAGAAACAGAATTATTTCAACGAAAATATATCAAATGTGAAGTGTCACGCAGGGAATTGTGGGAATGTCAATATACGTTTTTTTACAATTTTACAATGAATTGTTATTTTTCACTTCCAAAAACTGTGAATTTAACGGTATTTTACCGTAAAATTACATTAAATGTACCATTAGATCTATTACAGTTATTCACCGTATATAGTACGGAAACTTTCTGTAAACCAATCAACAGTTTTTCACCGCAGCATTTTTACAGTCTTTTACTGTTAAAATCACGGTCATTTTTTTACAGTGTAGCTTCTGCCAGACCGCCATATTCAACTTATGAAAAAAACGTAACTTATGCTTTTCGTAAGTTGAATACGGAAGGCGTAAGCATTTTGAACTGCGAGAGGCATTACGTTTTCTTCTTCGTAAGTTGATATATGGAAGGTGGTCTGGTGGAAACTAGATATTTTACTTTATAACTTGTTAAATATGGATATTTCACTTTCTTTAGCTTCATACTCTTTGGTCCCATTCACTGCCATTATAAAGCTTGGACGCGTCAGTATATTTATTAATATAACTCTGATTGTGTTCATCAAAAAAGAAGAAAGTCATGCACCTAGGATGGCTTGAGGGTGAGTAAATCTTGGGGTAATTTTCATTTTAAAGTGAACTAATCCTTTAAAACTATAGGTAATTCAGATGGTCCCACACTAAGCATATTTTAGTTACCTAATATGTTTTACAGTGCAGTCAAGGTTTTTGAAGGTACATGAAAGATAGATTTTCATAAGAGCTATGCTTTAATGTCACCTTAATTTTCCCTGTGGATGGAGACAGAACATGCTGCTTGGTTAATAAAATATCACTGCCATATGTAAGTATATATTTATGTCACCAGCAAGAAAAAGAGGTCAGTGTTCCCTGCAGAGACTGCTTTTGTTCTGTTACTATAGCTTAACTGTCTTCAGTCTACTTATAATGTTGTATTTAATATATATTAGTATGTTATATACGCTCACCAGTACACCAGCTTAACACATATCTAATCAACCAATCACATGGCACCAATGCAATGGATTGAGGATCTTTGTTGTTTATACTGAGATAATAACGGTATAGTTATCAAAAACTTACACTTTGAAACCCATTTTCAAAAGTTCGCATTTTCAGGACCCCAAAAGACTGTTGTCATGTAAATGAATGGCCAAAACGCATTTAAATTTTCAGTTTTTTTTTTAAAATGGTGTCATGTAAACAGCCCTTAGGCATGTAGACATGATCAAAACGATCTGCTGAAGTTCAAACTGAGCATTAGAATGGGGAAGAAAGGTGATTTAAGTGACTTTGAATGTGGCGTTGGTGGTGCCAGACGGGCTGGTCTGAGTATTTCAGAAACTGCTGATCTGCTGGGACTTTCACACACAATCATCTCTAGAGTTTACAGAGAATGGTCTGAAAAGAGAAAATATCCAGTGAGCAGCAGTTCTGTGGGTGAAAATGTCTTGTTGATTCCAGAGGTCAGAGGAGAATGGCCAGACTGCTTTGAGCTGATAGAAAGGCAACAATAACTCAAATAACAACTCGTTACAACCGAGGTCAGCAGAAGAGCATCTCTGAATGCACAACACGTCAACCAGTCAGCTGAGAAAAGGAAACTGAGGCTACAGTAGCACAGGCTCACCAAAACTGGACAACAAAAGATTGGAAAAACATTGCCTGATGAGTCTCGATTTCTGCTGCGACATTCAGATGGTAGGGTTAGAATTTGGCCTAAACAGCATGAAAGCATGGATCCATCCTGCCTTGTATCAATGGTGCAGGCTGCTAGTGGTGGTGTAATGGTGTGTTGGATATATTTTTTCACACTTTGAGCCGCTTAGTATCATTTGAGCATTGTTAAAATGACACATTTGTTGCTGATCATGTCCATCCCTTTATGACCACATCTTCTGATGGCTACTTCCGACAGGATAATGCACCATGTCACAAAGCTAAAATAATATCAAACTAGTTTCTTGCAGTGTTAATTTTGACAGCAAATTTTGATTTAGTTTTAGTCATAGTCTTTTGACTAAAATGCCATTTAAGCAGTCTGAAGTGCTGCTGCGCGAGCCTGTAGAGCGCGCAACAGCGCCGCGTTTCCCGCGGTTAGATCAGCGAATGTGCGCATCTTCCACACAGGACAGCGTTCCTGACTGGATATCTTCCCAAATCGTCCCTCTCTTTCATTTTCGTCTCGTTTTTATTCGTTGACGAATATTAGAGTAGATTTTAGTCATAGTTTTAGTCATTCAAAACAAATTTTTATTTAGACATCGTCTCGTTTTTCGTCCGTGAAAAAATGTCGTTGACGAAAATTATGACGAAAATTATTCGTCAACGAAATTAACACTGGTTTCTTGAACATGACAGGTCAATATACTCAAATACCATATCCACTAGAGCACTTTTGGATGTGGTGGAATGGGAAATTCAAGTTAGGAAAAATATGGCCTAAAAATATATATATTTTAAATATTTCATAATAAATACAGTACTCATATTTTTTTAAACAAAAAATATTTTTTAGTCCCAAACGTTTCTTTTTAGTTGCATTGGCCTGAGGTATGTGATTGAAGCATCCAGAAATTATAATTGCAGAAATAATGTTAATGGGAAACTTTCTGGTGCTGCTTTTAAGTTACACAGAACCAAATCAGCATCAGAGATGCTCAGAGCTTTAGTTTTTTACATGCCTGTGTAAAGACTGAATGCCTCTGTATCACATTTTTAAATTAGACCAGTGACTGGTATCTACAGTAAATGACACAAGCGGCTATTGTAGTGACTCTGTCATAGTCCAAACAAAAGCTCTCATCCCAGTTCTCTGGTAAGTAAACAACATCAGCATTAACAAGCTCAGCACTTGATTGAGGGGCTGCCTGGAGTGGTAATGGTCCTCCACATCTATTGGATTAGAGAAAGGATGTCATTCAGTATTAATCTGTGGAGCAGTAGGCAGCCTGGAACACTAAGCACTCTGCTCTCTGTCTGCCTGCCTCGTCCCATTGTTCATCCTATGCTGTGGGCGCTGGAAAGAAACCATACATTTCAGAATGAATCTCTTCTGCTTCTCTCTGGTAAGATGTGATTCACCTTTTCTGCTCTGTGGTTTGTTGATCGACAGTGTGTGGATGAAATGTGAACTGCTGTAGGGTTTGAAGACAACATGTGACGGTGCATGAAGATCAGGAACCATGCTTTAGCTACTTTCAGAGGGCCTTTAGTTTTGTTTCCTTTTAGTGAAGAAGTCGAGTCAGTTTTTTCATTATGGCTTTAATTTGTAGCTCTTGCATTAAAGATAAAATATTTATCAAAATATCTCATTTAATTTATTAAATTTTATTATTTTATTTATAAAAGCAGAACACATTGATGAAAAGTTTCTCTGTCAGTTGTGTTGTTTTGTGCAATTTAGGATTAATAGTGATCTTGCCTCACTGAATTCATGCTGCTCTGATTTTCTGTAAGCAAACTAATGCTTCTGGTTGTTTTATCTTTTGCACAAATGGATTTGCACTCAAATGCACTATGAACACTAAGGGGCCATTTTCACAACACTGTTTTCAACTCTCTTTATGCGTTTTGGCCATTCATTTAAATGACACTGGCCTATTGGGGGCCTGAAAATGCAAACTTTTGAAAATTCAAAGTGCAAGTTTTTGAAAACAATACCATTATTGTCACAAATTTGTGAAAACTGATGTCATGCGCATGCATATTACTTGTTCAATCCACAGGTTATAGGCATGTAATGTTTCTCTACAAAGTGACATCGCTAACTACTGGCCTGGCGTGCATAATACTTTTTATTAGGTCAATAATTTTGGTCATTTTTTTCCAGATCTGAACATTGTCGTATAAGCATACCCTTATAAATCAGGGTATTCAACAGGGTCTATGACCCCGAGTGGATCGGTGGTTGTACTGAAATAATTGTTTGATATCAAACTAATTTTTGTGTTTTAAAGAAATTTAATTTTCTTTAAACAAAAATATAATATGAACTTCGTTTGCATCCAAAGCTAAAATTAAATTAAGCCAAATGTTTCACATTTGAGAAAGCAAAATTAAAATGTACCTGCATATGATCTGGATTATTTATATGACAAAATATGCAAATACATTAAAGTGTTAGTTCACCCATAAATGAAAATTCTGTCATTAATTACTTACCCTCATGTCGTTCCACATTCATAAAACCTTTGTTCATCTTCTGAACACAAGATATTTTTGATGAACTCCAGAAGCCGACTCAGTGTTGGCTGATGCTGTACATGTGAGCAGCACGAGGGATGTCGGCATTCTGACATAGAACCCGGAAGTGCTGCACTGTGTTTACAACGTCAACAGCTTAAGAGAATGACAGGGAAGAGAAGAAATTGATGAATAAAGTCGTTATTTTTTTGTTTTTGAGCATAAAACGTATTCTCATCGCTTCATAACATTAAGGTTGACTATTTTAATAATGTTTTTACTACCTTTCTGGGCCTTGTTGTAATTATGTTGCTTTTTATGGGGGGGTCAGAAACCTCTCGGATTTCATCAAAATATCTTAATTTGTGTTCCGAAGATGAACGAAGGTCTTACGGGTTTGGAACGACATGAGGGTGAGTAATTTATGATTTTTGGGTGAGCTAACCCTTTAATATATTACTTATATTAATAAAATACTATATGCTTGTTAATGTAGGTCAGGATTAAAATACAATACTTAATTTCATATAAGGTAATTTGTAAAGGTCCGTCTCTCTGTCCACCAAGGCGATGAAGACCCTTGTAATAAGTACACTGTACTTAACGTTATTAGCTTATTTGCAACACAGATTGTAAGTGGCATGTTGTTTTGTAGGAGGGCTCCATGGACAGCCTGTACGAGGCCGTGCAGGAGTCCTCTGAGGCTCAGGTGTACACCATCCCCAGCAGGTCCCGCAGCCCAGCTGTTCTCTTAGATGACACCACCAAATGGAAGAACGCAGCGCGTTCCATCTCCATGGTAACTATAGAAATGACTGCTGGAATGTTGAATGCATACTGCACTGTCATGGGAAATGTATCAGCCATCTGGATGTGCTGTGGACATCATGAGCTTCCATTAAATAAAAAGCCGCTGCTAACTGATTATACTGAAACAATATGGAAATATATTAAGGACTATTTTGAGGACTGTATATGAAAGAGAATCCTGAAATGTTTGGCTTGCGTAATCTTGGGAGCACATTAACATGCTATGCGTGCACGTGATTACGTGCACATTAATACATTTCACATAAATATATACAATAATAAATCGCTTTGCATGTTAAATTTGCTAGATAAAACTGCCTCATACTGTATTTATTTTCAGGAAATTTCTCAAATCAACTCAGACAACGCTAGAAAAAAGAAACAAAGGTGAGTTCAGTCAGACAGTTTTAGTAAACAAAAAGAAAAATGTTGAACTTCCAGTCAAAGTAAAAGCGAAAGAGCCCTTGTGGCTTCCTTATAGCGACAAATTGCAAAATGTACTCTCTGTGAATATTTCTATTGTATTAAATGTTTCCCTCTGTCATCTTTCAGATCACTACCAAAGTCTGTTTCTGAAAATGACACTTTAGGTATGTGATATATTTTAAGAGATATTCCTTTTGCATCACATGACCAAGCTGCAAGAATACACCCTTGTTATCCTTTCACTCTCATAATAAAGAAACTAGCTTGACTGACAAGCAACCAGTAAATAGATAATCAAAGAAAAAGATTTGTAAATTGTTTATCAGATCATTATATACATGAATGACAGGACAAACAAGATTGTCTACATTTCCTTCCCCTCAATCAAGATTTCCAGAGTGAAAAAAATAAGAAAAAGAAAAAAGTAAAAGCATGGAACACTGGTGGACCTTAAATGAATAAACCCCTAATGGTTTTGGTTTCCCTCCTGCAGATAATACCATCTGCACTAATTCTGTCTGGCTGGATGCCAAGAAGCAGGAAGATTTAGTCCTCCTGAGGAACAACAATCAGAATGAAGGTAAAACCGGTTTGAGGATTTGTGGGTTAAGCCCGAATAGATTTCATTTACAAGACACACACAGGCAAGCAACAGCCGCTTAACATCGGCCAATCAGAAACCCTGATTGCGTCAAATCCCATTCACAGTGAATGGAGAGTGGGTACAACACAACCACACTCATCAGCACACTTAAAGCACTTGCTTGTCCTGCGTGGGATTAATTAAGAAACAGCAGGGTATTAATTGTAAATAGGGCACTAGACTTTAGGGCACTGAGGACTTTCAAAGACAAAGTACTGAGGTGATTGATAAAATACGTCATGGACTTTTTAAATCAATATTCATGATTTTAGATTAAAGGGGTAGGCAGTGTTTTTCAGAATCACTTTTTGTTATACTGGGTGAAACTCTGTTCACATCCTACTAACGATCAATAATAGAAGTGGTCTAAATATTAAAAAAATGTATATCTTCTGTGGAAGTCCCAGGACCAAAAAATGTTCGGAAAAAACGGTTCAAATGCAATGACACAATGTCCTACCTGCCTGTCAACATGTATTTCCATTCTTCCATGCACTCCCAGACATCACACGTCATCAACGCATTCCGTAGGCTATGCAGAGTTGTACACAGACAGTCACTGAGTGCTGCAAACAAACAGCAACTCCTGAACCAAAATGAGCTTATGCTGCGTTCACGGTGTGTCATAATGGTAATTGCAAGACGGCAACCCGTGACGTTCTACCCGGAGCTGTTCATATCCTCAGACTCGGATTTATGCATTTCTATGACAACAACGAAATGAATCTACTGCAGTCAGGTGGTAAAAGTCAGAGCTCTTTAAGTTGTTTACGTCCATTATTATTGTTATGTAATTGTTATGTGCTTTGATTCATAGGGTAATTTAATGCCGTCTCTCATGACGCTTTGCAGACTCTGCTCTGTGCGCATTCATGTGTTTTGGAGGAGGCGTGGCTTTGGAGAGTGCTCTGAAGGGAGGGTGGAATCAAAGTCACTTTCAAGGAGAGTCCGTTCACTCAGCGGCCATATTTGCAATGCCTCCGGGCAGCTCTTTCAGGCATTCAAGATCAAGTCCTATCTATTTGAATAGGGTAATCCTGAAATCTCAAGAACTGCTTGCTGAAACTCACAATTAAATAACATATACGGTCCCATTTATAAGTTTCTTATGCTCAAATAGCGTTAAAAAAGTTTATTTTTCAGGCTAGACCAGGCAATGCGTATGTGCAGTCCTAGCACGATTTTCTATGGGAACCAGAGCTTCTAACAGCAGATTGGCTCTTTTGTTTAGAAGGCAGGCTGCATTCCACTATATTGCGTTGCAGTTTCTCCCATTTCTCCCATCTTTGTATGTAGTCTTTGGTGAGATTTTACGCTTTCAAAGCTAGCTTGCTATTGCTAGGTTCTCTGAAATTACCTACCCTAGCTTTAAAATGTATATTTTATAGCTGGTCATCATTTCTTTGAAATTTTACGGTTTATTTGTAACATTCCATATAATCTTTCATTCAATATTATTTTAGGTTCATAAAAGATGCATAATAATTATAAAAGAATTAGCCAGTTGCTAAATGGTTTTAGCTGGACTATTTGCTACCTATACCTTTTATCCAAGTTCACAAATTTTAATCACTATTATTTTAACAGATGAGGAAAAGATCATAAGCATACTCTAATCTGAATTTCAAATGGTGGTGCAAATTCATTTTAAGCTAATAATGTTGTTGAACCTGTCTGTATGGATGTACCACATTTCCTTGACTAAGCACAGTAAAATCACCTGCCACATGGTATTTCCCCTCGTCAAAATACGTGAAGAAGCAAAACAGGAAATGAGGTGCAAACCACACAACTTTTCTCATACGGAATGTACTATTTTGAGCTCTAATTTGGTTAACCTTTTTAAAAATCTTACCAGAGATTCTGTATTCAATGTCTTGGTTTTATGTACTGAAGTCTTGTGCTAATACAATAAATCCCTAAATAAAATATGCATAGTGACTTGTTTGCATACAATTGCATACTAATTAGATTAATGTGTTTAAATTTCAGATCTGGTGAGACCTGTAAGAAGAGCTGAAAGCCAGAATATGGCAGACAGAAAGACCATTTCAAGAAACATACAGCAAGAGATGCCTGTCCAGGTCAGAGGCATATGACATTTGTTTGAAACATTATGATCTAGATTAAAGAAAATATAAACGGAACACACAATATATTTTAATTTAGCATTTTCTCTCTTTCTCTATCAAATAAATTGATGATAGATAGATAGATAGATAGATAGATAGATAGATAGATAGATAGATAGATAGATAGATAGATAGATAGATAGATAGATAGATATTTTGCATTACTTTTTCTATTTAAAATTTTTCCATTCTTTTACTGGTAGATTGTCTGTTATGAGGGGAGTATTCCAAACCAGCCAAGCAGCAGACAGAATGACATGGTGAGTTCAAACCCTGTCCACCCAGGTGGTTTTGTGCCAGCTGGAATGTAAATGATTGTCATGTATTTTATAGGGGCCGGAACAACAGTTGTCCCCAAATAGGGTGTTGTGGTTGTTTGTGTCTGTACAGATGGTTGGGTGAGGGGCACATTCTGCCCATGTAATCCCTTTGCCCACATGACATTAGATTCAGTCGAGACTGCTAAATTTGTTGTGTGTTCACCAGCGTAAGGGCCAGTGATGGCAGTAAAATGGCCAAAAATGATCTGCCTATGGACTCACTATGGAGAATATTGTTAGCATAACGAGGTTGTGGAATAAAATAATAAAATCATTATATTTATCATATATTTAAATTAAAATAAAACATTTTTTTTTTAATAACATTTTTATTTTTATTTTATACAAATTAAATTACCTTAAAATTAAAATTTAACAATGTCATTTAAAGGGATAGTTCACCCAAAAATGAAAATTCTGTCATTAATTACTCACCCTCTGTCGTTCCACACCTGTAAGACATTCGTTCATCTTCTGAACACAATTGAAGATCTTTTTGATGAAATCTGAGAGCTTTCTGTCCCTCCATGGACAGCTACCACTTTGACGGTTCAAAAAGTTCATAAAGAGATCCTAAAACTAATCCATATGTATTGAGTGGTTTATTGTCTGAAGAGATACAATCACTTTATATGATGAACAAATTGAATTTAGGCTTTTATTGACATAAACACTCACCAATTCACACATCAATTAAAGGCGCTCTAAGTGATTCTGAGCGGAGTAACATCCTGTTGACGTTCGAAGTGTTGTCAAACAAAACAGAGGCTAGCTAGACCCTTCCTCCTACTCCTCCTGGCCCTCCCCTCCATGCTTCCTGAAACAGTCATGAACGCGCATTTAAAATGTAAGTAGCTTGCGTATTGACGCTGCTTGTCGGTTATTGGCTGGAGCATGTTTATTATGTTAAGTGGTCCAGGCTGCACCAGTTTGTTTTTATTGCAGTTTTCGGAGCTTGTGGCGACTACAGAGACCGCGTTTTTTTACAGTGTGTTCAGGGGACAGGCAGCTAGCGCATAGTGAGGAGATGTTTGCGGTATGTGACAAAAAAAAAAATGGGCCTAAAAACGCGTCAAATCGCTTAGAGCGCCTTTAAGGTAAACGGAAGCTCAAGCATGTTTGCTTGACTCATGCGAGAACCAATTATGTTCATTCTCGGGTGTTATGCAGCACATTTGAGCTTCCTTTATGAACTTTTTGAAGCGCCAAAGTGGTAGTCACATAGCTGAGTATGGAGGGACAGAAAGCTCTCAGATTTCATCAAAAAAGATCTTAATTTGTGTTCTGAAGATCTTACAGGTTTGGAACGACATGAGGTTGAGTAATTAATGACAGGATTTTCATTTTTGGGTGAACTAACCCTTTAAAGGTGCCATCGAACGTTTTACAAGATGTAATTTAAGTCTAAGGTGTCCCTTGAATGTGTCTGTGAAGTTTCAGCTCAAAATACCCCATAGATTTTTTTAAAATTCATTTTTAACTGTCTATTTTGGGGCATAATTAGAAATGCGCTTATTCATGTTGCGGCCCCTTTAAATGCTCACGCTCCCCGCCCACGGAGCTCGCGCTTGCCTTAAGCAGTGCATAAACAAAGTTTACACTGCTAATATAACCCTCAAAATGGATCTTTACAAAGTGTTCGTCATGCATACTGCATGTATGCGTCGGATTATGTGAGTATTGTATTTATTTGGATGTTTACATTTGATTCTGAATGAGTTTGAGGCTGTGCTCCATGGCTAATGGCTAATGCTACACTGTTGGAGAGATTTATAAAGAATGAAGTTGTTTATGAATTATATAGACTGCAAGTGTTTAAAAATGAAAATAGCGACGGCTCTCTTGTCTCCGTGAATACAATAAGAAACAATGGTAACTTTAACCACATTTAACAGTATATTATCGAACATGCTAACGAAACATTTAGAAAGACAGTTTACAAATATCACTAAAAATATATCATGATATAATACATGATATCATGGATCATGTCAGTTATTATCGCTCCATCTGCCATTTTTCGCTGTTGTTCTTGCTTGCTTACCTAGTCTGATGATTCAGCTGTGCACATCCAGACGTCCTGTCCTTGTCAAATGCTTGAACATGGGCTGGCATATGCAAATATTGGGGGCGTACATATTAATGATCCCAACTGTTACATAACAGTCGGTGTTATGTTGAGATTCGCCTGTTCTTCAGAGGTCTTTTAAACAAATGAGATTTATATAAGAAGGAGGAAACAATGGAGTTTGAGACTCATTGTATGTCATTTCCATGTACTGAACTCTTGTTATTTAACTATGCCAAGATAAATTCAGTTTTTAATTCTAGGTTACCTTTAACTATTTTGTCTGTTAACAGTCTGAGACAGCAAATGCTGAGATGACACAGCTAAGAGGGACAAAGGTGAAAAAAGTAGAGCGGAAAAGCAGTCAAAGAGGAACTCCAACACAAGAGACAACAGGTAAATTAACTTGATGCAATAGCAAGTTTTGAGGTTCAAACAAAGATTTTTATCTACAGATCTGTCAGTATCATTGACAGACATTCATTTTTAATTTTTTTTTTTACATGTATTGCAAAGCTCACAAAGGGATGATGTATGCCATTGGGCAACAGCCACATAAACAGGAGAATTACTGTATTTCTGCTGAGGGGTCAAGGGTCATGGATACAGTACACTCTAGTAGACATCGCTGGAGTAACCCCACTGAAATGGCTGTAAACTGGGTTCAAGCCTACAACACCTGTCAACCTCCCCACAATGAACATTGTGTCCACACCTGTGACTGCAGGACGCCAAGTCAAGGAGATAAAATCACCATTCAAAACATGAAGAGAGACTCCTTGCCCAAAGGAGTGGTGCGTTCCACTACCAGTGTGGATTTCTGTGCATCCAATGTAAGTCATTTTTGACATCATTCAATCATTTTTATTTTTTTTTTGTTTTTGAAACAAGTCCCTTAAACTAACCACGGCAGAAATTATTTGATCAAAACAACAGAAACCTTATGAAATATTATTTCAATTTAATATAACTATTTTTTATTTTAACATATTTTCACATGTAATTTATTCCTGTGATGGCAAAGCTGAATTTTCAGCACCATTACTTCAGTTTTCCGTGTCACATGATCCTTCAGAAATCATTGTAATATGCTGATCTGATGCTCAAGAAACATTATCATCAATCGTAAAAACAGTTTTGCTGCTTAATATTTTTGCGTAAACCGCGATACATTTTTTTTCAAGATTCTTTGATGAATAGAAAGTTCAAAGGAACAATCCTAATATAATGTACAATGTAATATTTATCATTTTTGTCTTTATCCTTTTTTCAAATATTGCAATATATGTTGCAATCTCAAAATCTCATAGTCTGTGCAAAGTGCTTATATAAATTGAATTTCTATATATACACAACCCATCCAAGCTTCTTAAATCATGTGATATGAACTTGAGCTGTTAACCTCCCATCAAGTGCTGAATGACATTGCTGTTATTGCAATGTAAGACTCTCAAAGATTGTCCTGGCCTGCCAACCAGTGACGTTTCCACACACATTTAAAACAATTAAGGGGGATGACCTCTAGTGTTTCCTAAAGGTATATACATTGACAACAACATAAAGTTGATAATCCTTTCCTGTTTCCTTGTAAGAGTGAACTACTACGCTGTATCACTCTCAGATAAACTGAAGCTCTCATAAAAGGTTAGGAAAGGCTGTTTGTTTCCAAAGGCTTGTGGTGTTTGAAGAAATAGATTATAATGCTGTAATCCTGGATTTGGATTTTACTGTGACCGATTGCACACGGCTGGATTAGGCTGTTATTGTCTGTAAGTTTTTCTTGAACACTATTGGTCAGTTCATGCCTCGTACAGCAATCCACATTTTAAGTAGGACTTCAGTGTTCAATTTAAGTGCCTCTAGCGATGCCAAGCATAGCTCAAATAAACAGTCCCACCACAAACTTATGCCATTTGTTGACCCAATGTTGCTGGAGAAACAAAATGTTTTTTGTTTTTTGTTTTTAAACCGTCACACAGCAAATCCTTTAGGAATTAAAATAAACATATATTTGTGGCGTAAATAGTTGTATAAAGACACTGTGACCAACATGCTTTGCATTTGCAAAATACGGAAGACATATGTCAGATAAAACTTGTCATTGTGCAGTTTTGCAAAAATTCCTTAATAAAAGTTGTGAAAGTAGACGAGAAGTATTTCAAAAGCATGTCTCCACTTCCTTTATGTGAAATGGAGCTTATACTTCCCCTATATATAAAGACCAGATTTTGCAATTTGGGCAAAGGAAAAAAGGAATATTGAGTTTTTTTAACTGCTTAAACATAAAATCCTTACTTGTCACACAATTTCTGAAACCTGACACCAGAACCACACTCCAAATCTGCAAAACCATACACTAATGCTCAGCCTTCGACTCAGTTTTCAATAAAGCATGTTTTGCAAAACACAACACACAATTCTCTATGTAACACACAAAAATCTAACAGGAAGTATCTTTTTTTCAACTGCGTACATACATTTTAAAAACTTTGTCTCTTTTTTTCAAAACTTTACACACAAATCCAGGAATTGCACGCACAAAATGCAAAGTGCCTCACATCTCTTGCAAAATGAAACACTGCATTCAAAATATCACAAACACATCTCAAAAGCAAACATTTGTCTTACTTTGCAAACACATTTGCCATAATGTTCTATTTTTGGATATATCATATATCCAGTTATTCAAAACCTAAAGCTCTTCTTTCATAAGCTGCTATGTACATTTCTGTACAAGACTGAAAGTAATTGGCAGAGAGATGTTGAGAAAATTCATGGTAAGCATGAAAGCAAGATTGATTTTTTTTTTTTTTTTTTACTGTAAGCATTTGTGGTTGTGAATACAGTATTGCACAGTACAAAAGAAAAATAAATACATCAACCATGTGTAGTTAAAGGATTAGCCCACTTTTAAATACACTTTTCCTGATAAATTTACTCACCCCCATGTCATCCAAGATGTTCATGTCTTTCTTTCGTCAGTCGAAAAGAAATTAAGGTTTTTGAGGAAAATATTCCAGGATTTTTCTCCTTACAGTGGATTTCAAAGGCTACCAACAGATTGAAGGTCAAAATTACAGTTTCAGTGCAGCTTCAAGGACTTTAAACGATACCAGATGAGTAATAAGGGTCTTATCTAGCGAATCGATCGGTCATTTTCGGAAAAAAATACAACCGTTTATGCTTTAGAAACAAAATATCGCATTGAACGTATTTTCCGCTTCCGCATTCTTCATAACGCTTACGCTGAATGTTCTACGCCTTCCCTATTCTACTTACGGAATGAAGGTGGCGCCAGTTTCGTTTTTTTTCGTAACTTGAATAGGGAAGGCGTAGGACATTCAGCGTAAGCGTTATGAAGAATGCGGAAGCGGAAAGTACGTTCAATGCGATATTTTGTTTATAAAGCATAAACGGTTGTATTTTTTTCGAAAATGACCGATCGATTCGCTAGATAAGACCCTTATTACTCATCTGGTATCGTTTAAAGCCCTTGAAGCTGCACTGAAACTGTAATTTTGACCTTCAATCTGTTGGTAGCCACTGAAATCCACTGTAAGGAGAATAATCCTGGAATGTTTTCCTCAAAAACCTTAATTTCTTTTCGACTGACGAAAGAAAGACATGAACATCTTGGATGACATGGGGGTGAGTAAATTTATCAGGAAAAGTGTATTTAAAAGTGAACTAATCCTTTAAAAACTAGCAACCAAAAAAACTAGCATAATTTTGAAAAAGGTGAATATTCCAAAGGAATGGTGCGTATGTGTGTCCTGGTAGGGGACCAAATGTCCCCACAGGTAAAGTAATACCAGTGTATTTTGACTTTGTGGGGACATTTTTAAAGTCCTCATGAGGAAACAAGCGTATACATAAATCATACAGAATTATGTTTTCTGAACATCTAAAACAGCAGAATGTTTTCTGTGATGGGTAGGTCTAGTGGTAAGGTTAGTGTAGGGGGATAGAATATACAGTTTGTACAGTATAAAAACCATTATGCCTATGGAATGTCCCCATAAAACACGGAAACCCAACATGTGTTTGTTGTGCGTTTGTTTGTTGGTGGGTGAGATGGTTGGGTGTATCTAGGCTCCATCTCTCCTCTTGGCTGGGTCCAGCCACAATACCTCATCCACGTCACATACTATATTCTCTCTTGTGTATCCAGCCTTGGAAGGAAGCAGCGTCAGTGTCTCCACATGCCTCCTCCATTGCCTGGGGAAGTGTTATGTTGAGATATGGACAATAATCATGCACTTTTCAGCACCATGTGGAGAAAAAATCCTCAATAGGGTTTAGAAATGATGAATATGGAAGCAACTAGACAACAGAAAAGTTGTTCAAAACCTATAACTTGACCTTTGGCCTATTTATAGGCCTATTCTAAAGCCATGATTGGTTGGTGTTAAGTAAAGCAATAAGTGTTTGTGGATGTGAGGAGTTAGTGTGAGGCACTGATGAATTAGTGTGGCATGTTTGAAAAAAGGAAATCAAGATACTTCCTGTTAGATTTTTGTGTGTTACATAGAGAATTGTGTGTTGTGTTTTGCAAAAAGTGTTTTATGAAATTGAAAAAAGGCCAAGAATTAGTGTGTGGCTTTGCAGATTTGGTGTGTGTTTCTGCTGTTTGAGTGTCAGAGTTCAGAAATTGTGTGACAAGTAAGGATTTTGTGTTTAAGCAGTTGAAAAAGAAACTGTAATTTCCTTTTTCAAACACAACCATAGTTTCTGTCCAACTACACATTGTTGATGTATTTCTTTTCTTTCATATACTATGTAATACTGTATCCACAACCACAAATGCTTACAGTTAAAAACAAATAGTTTGGTTTCAATCTTTTCAATCTTTAGTGTTTACCATGAATTTTTCAAAATCTCTCTGCCAATTACTTTCAATCTTGTACATAAATGTAAATAGAAGCTCATGAAAGAAGAGCTTTAGGTTTTGAATAACTGGATATATGATATATCCAAAAATAGAACATTATGGCAAAGGTGTTTACAACATAAGACAAATGTTTGTGTCTGAGATGTGTTTGTGATATTTTGAATGCAGTGCTTCATTTTGCTTTTTGTGTGTGCAATTCTTGTATTTGTGTGTAAAGTTTTGAAAAAAAAAGAGGCAAAGTTTTGAAAATGTGTGTAAGCAGTTGAAAAAAAAACTGTAATAAGCTTTCAGTTGACTTTATAGTTTTTCCTATAATGTGAAATAAAGAATGTAAAAGTTATATAAAAGACATAGTTGACACAGAGATTCTTGCATCTATTCCACAACCTGAGGGCCTTCTTAAAACCGATGTGGTGCAAAGAGGGTTTGATTATGTAAAAAGCACCTCCACGGAAATTCTTTTTTTGTGTGTGTGCCACAGAGTCCCAGTTTGTGTTACTCGAAATGACTGTGAAGTGGTGAACCACAAAATGCAGACTCAAGCATTCAGTGTTTTTCCCCTGTAAAGCTGATGCCTTGATAAAAGACAGAAGAACACGCATTGCCTCACATCCTGTGCGATTTAAGGAAGTTCTTGCACTTGGTTGTTCTGCTGAGGCATTGCGTTTTATACACTTGCGGAGCTGAGAGGTAAAACCGCTGGTTTCAGATTAGAGTTTCATTTTAAGAAAAAACTGAACGCACATCAAGGCGATGCTTCAAAGGGCTGCTTCAAATGTATCGGACAAACCTAAAAGTCTTAAACCTAAGGTAGGTTTTATTAATGTATCTTGATTGAGGTAATAATTTGAAGGTGATATTATTCAGCGTTTCCATATCCCAGTAGATCTGACACTGGAGTAAGAAAACAACCTGACACCACCTAACATTACCTAACAAGTATTACTGGCTTTGTCTAAGTTGGCTCTAATGTTACCTCAGTTTGCTGTTCGTTTGAGATTACATGGATTTTTAATTTAGATAATTATTTGTCGTTTTCCTGGGGAAGAGCTGACAGGTTCTGAGCAGATTAGGAGTCTTTCAGTGTTTTATCAAATTGAAAACATTACATAAAATTGATGACATGTCAAGTGCTGTTTAATCACCTAAAATTTGATGACAAGGACAGTATAATGACCATTTTTGTTTTATACAAAGTAATGTACATACATAGCATGTGCCTTGATGTTATATTTATTGTAAACGCGCTCTGTTTTATTTACCTGACACAGCGATCCACAAGTTTTGGTAGATTTGACACATTCAGAAATCAACACTCCCCTTCCAGACTTGAGGAAAATGGAACACCTGAGGTAAGAAGAATTTGGATGAATAAGACACTTTAATCTGCTCATGAGGAGTTTATGCCCCATCACGATGCTATTTTTCTTATTCATAAAAACATATTTTTCACTATACCCTTAACTGCAAAACAATCGTCTAACTGACTACTGGACTTTTTATATACAAAAGTATTAATAAAAATTTTTGTTTTTGTGTACAAAACAGACAGATGAATCAACAGCAGAGAACTGTGAGAAACCAGGAAGTTTGGGAAAAAAGATGAAGGCCATTTCGATGACTATGCGTAAAAGGATGGGCAAGAAACACGTCAAATCCTACTCTGAGGACATGGTGAGTCACAATGCAAGTTCCTCTGATGATTACTGAAAGTTATTAGGCAACTCGGTTTTTCATTATCCAAAATATCAGCAGTTTGTTCAACCATATAGAGGAGACTGGGGGCTGGTTAGCACATTTAAAAAGTTATATCATTCCCCTCATTAGCCTGTTATTATTAATAGTATTATTTGATCTCATCTTATAAGGCTTATAAGTCTTATATCAACATAATAACTGGTTTCCATATCTATTAGCTAACATTTATATATTTTAAATTTCAATCTCTTAACATTTTTTGGTCCCACTTTATATTAAGTGGCCTTAACTACTATGTACTTACATCAAAAAATAAGTACAATGTACTTATTGGGTTCATATTGAATTGCAAAACACTTTTGCTGCTATTGAGGTGTGATATGGGTAAGGTTAGGGAAAGCTTTGGTGGTATGGGTAGGTTTAAGAGTAGGGGTAAGGTGTAAGGGTTGGGTCAACAGTGTAATTATAAATGTAATTACAGAAATTAATTACAGATCTAAAATTCAAAGTACCTAATGACCCAGAAATTGATCCAAAAATGACGACCCAGAAAACCAACCTTTGTAGCTATCCAGCCCCAGTCCTCACTATCGTTTAACCTGCAGAATAGGAATATCTAGACTAATATTTTGATTGGTGCAGGGTGATGACACCGAAGGAGAAACAGAGAATGCGACTCCAGCAGAGAAGAGCTCAGACCGCACCAGCAACTCATTAGAAAGCCTCTACAGTGGACAGAGCTCATCCAGTAAGGATCTACACACATGCAACTGAATTAGGAAGTTTTGACATTTGTAATCATACTCTTATTGTTTATATATTTATTGGCTCAGGTGGTGTGACCAGTAATTCAGATGTATCCAGTAACAGAGACAGCCTGAAACTGGAGGAGGAAATAGCATACACTGGGAAGTTCTGTGGGCGAGCCAAAGTACATACAGACTTTGTTCCCAGCCCATATGATACAGACTCCCTCAAACTGAAGGTCAGATTTAAAAAAAAAAAGTTGTGCTTTTTTATTAATGCTTGCTGAATCCAGCTGAATTAATCAGCACAAATTTAAAACATAAACTGCCAACAGGAAGTTAATGATGTTGTTGGTCTCTTTCAGGTGGGAGACATCATCAGCATCATAAGTAAACCACCTATGGGAATATGGACCGGAATGCTCAATAATAAAGTGGGAAATTTCAAGTTTATTTACGTGGATGTTCTGCCTGAGAAAGAGAAGGAGGAAGAGGATGAGGCCCCAAAAATAAGACCTGTGAAAGTGTGCCAGAAGCCACGACCAAATACACTTCTGGAGTTATTAGAGAGACTTCATTTAGAGGTATAACCTGACATAATGGAGATATAATATATTTTTGAAGTTTTATTATGTGTTAATAATTAGATTATGTGGTTTTTATAATCAATTAACACTGCTTTTGTCATTTTTTACAAGATGGATCAAATTTGTCACCAGAAAAGTAATTCAGTTTAACCAAAATTTCGGTTTTACCAAATGACACTTTTGGTTGTACAGAATGACGATATTTTCAAACAATGCTAACAGGCTGATATCTAGCTAGTTAGCTTCAAACATTTTATATTTAGTGCAAGTTTTTAAAATATTACAATATTATCCATGTTTTATAGTGGTTGTACCAAATGACCTTTTCAGGACATGCGTATGAGCAAGTGAAAACATGAATTTTTCAAATAGTTAAAAGAGAGCTAGTTACTTTGCTTCATGACCATGTGGTCCTTTGCAGGTGTCTGAAAGATGTCACATCCTGTCACGTGATATTGACCGCATGACTTGATCCAAAATAGTCCCTTTATATTGGTTACTCCAAATGACATCAATGAAATTCATTTTTCCGGACATTCTTTCTCATAACAAAGCAACGACTTCTACACATAATTTTAATACCATTTTGCACTATGTTGATATAGGAATTTATTAAATCATGCCAGAATAAAAAATATATACATTTATTACATTTTAAGATATTTTAATCACAAATGAAGTGGCTGTATTGGCCTTTGGGCGGTTAAACCAAATGATCTTTTGACACTTCAAAATCGTTAAAATACCTTTATATGTAGCAATAAAAGAGATCTAGTTGTACTACCTTGCATACTTTGGATGTCATATCTTTGTTTTTTATTATAATTAAGGCCATTGGACAAAAAAATTACCCGTCACGTCATTATAGAAACATAGGAACATCACATCAAAAAAAAATAAAAAATAAATAAATAAAAATGTAAAAAAATAAAAGTAATAATAATAATAATAATTTAATATCTTCACCTCACACTGATTAGCTGCCACAAGTATTGTTATTGTTAATTATAACTAAAACAATTAAAAAACGTTTTCGGTAATTGTATTAAAGCTGAAATATATATATATATATATATATATATATATATATATATATTGGCAACTAGATGAAATAAATAATTTTAAGTATAAAATAATATGAAAAATGACAAAAGCACTTGAAAAAGTCCTTATACAAAATGACTTATAATTTAAACTAAAATTAAAATGAATATAAAAAGCAAATAAAAAATATTAATGAATGCTATTAGTATAGAATAATACTAACTTCCTGGATATTTTGTTTCTCATATATATGAGCTTTTCTCAACATTTTGACACTCTCACCCTATGTTCCACAACATAACAATGCTAAAAAAATAAATAAATTCCAGTAGCCTATCTATGCCAATGGATATGTTTAGAATCAAATGCACCAGATGTAATTCAGTCAATTTTTCATGAAAAAATGTCCATGAATTTAGACCGTTTGCAACTTTTTAATGCTTAAAATCTCTTTTGTCACAGGAATATGCATCTTCTTTACTCTTGAACGGCTACCAGACAGTAGATGACCTCAAACACCTGAAAGAGAGGCATTTGATTGAGCTGAACGTGACTGATCCAGAACACAGACGCAAGTTGCTTGCTGCATCAGACTGCCTCTATGTCACAAGCAGTGAGTGTCAATACAACCAGTTTGACTGACAGCCGTGGGCAAAACTTTATGTTTTTTTCTGTGTCCATCTCAGGAAACAAAACATTATGTCAGCAAGCTTCAAGAAGGGAATAGATACTGCTATCTTTGCATTGTCTATTTTTGTGTTTGGATGAAATTCTGCCTTTTTGAAATACTAGAGTTAGACTGCAAGTCCTGTAATACTGAATGTCACAACCTTATCTGTTTTAATTTAATCCATAACGCTCTGTGCGGTCAGGAACAGACCTTTCCTGGATTAATTGCTGTTTGGATGTGGGCTCACTGTGTGAGCAGGTGGCACATGGTTGGGCTGCTCTTGCTGATATGAGAGTGGGATAATAACCAGGAGGACATACTGCCATTTAATTAACATTAATTTAATTTGGGCTTTTGCGCAAACGCAAATATGATTTGATTGGCAGAGATTAAATTAATGAGCAGGAGTTTGTATGAGAGATATAACCTCTTTGCTTTGGCCTACAGAAGACGAAGAGGGAGAGATGAAGGGCGGTGAGGAGGAAGACGAAGATAATGACTGTCTTAGAGACTCGGGATGTTTTATTCCAGCAGAGTGTCCTGACAGTTGAGAAGCACTCTCACTAGTTAACTAATGTCTCTCTCCTGATATAATTTAATAGTAAAGCTACAAACAGACACAGAACTCAGTAAATATGTTTTCTTATGTTACAATATGTGTTAGTCTTTCATTTAGATGTACTTGTGTTTTTTATTTACACATTTTTCTTCAGCTTTGTGTTGATGTAACCCTTTTCTGTTCAATGTAGATGTTATTTGAACTTTCATGCCAACAGTATTTGTGTGTAAGGAACTTTTACAAATGTATATCATGACTGTATTGTATATAATATTATAAAAAATAAATTATTTATTCAGCAGATTTCTCTTTTTCTCATTTGGAATACACATTGAAAGGCCTGCTATTCAGACCATTAACTTTCCATTTGTTTCTCAAAATAACTATTTGGTTTTGGTGGGTGTTTGGACAAGTTTCCAGAAGATTAGTAGTCCTGTGCTTTCAGTGATGAGGTTTAGTTTCAAAGCATTTTCCAGTTGATACATAATACACAACTCCCCTATTTGAGCAGCAGGCTAATATATATTGTTAAAGGTGCAATATGTAATATTTTTGCAGTAAAATATCCAAAAACCACTAGGCCAGTGTTATATATTTTGTTCACTTGAGTACTTACATTATCCCAAATGTTTCCAACTATTAAATCATGAGAAAATTGCAATATTAACCAAGGCTCTGGGACGAGTGAGGAGTCGCCTGTCAATTGCGTCATACCCGCGTTACCCTCGTTTTCCGGTTTTATTTTGTAGAAACCATGGAAACACCAAATACGCTTTAATATATTACATGTTTTAATAGACAAGGGAACAACTGTTTTGATATATTTATAGACAGAAAACTAATTTTTATTATATAGCTCAACACCTTTAGTCTTTTTTATTTAGTTACCATGCTTTATCATGCCTCAGAGAAGAACACTATTTTCTCAAATAACTAACATAGCATAATCAGATACAGCTTTATTTTTATTAGTTTTTTTTTCTGAATGCTTAAACCCTAACCGTGATTCTAGCACAATTTCTAAAATTATTAATACTTATAGCAAAACCACTCACTGAGTTTGCGAAACTAAAAGCACAAACACTGCTTTGCACTCAGTTTGCAATTTTGTAACATCCCACTGAACAAAGCTATGTCCAGAAGACGTCTTTTCAATGTCTTTGTAACAAAATTCATACATTGAACAGACGTCCACTGAGGAGCCAGAATGAGAGTTTTTAAGATGTCTTTTTTTGACGTCTTCTGCATGTCCGATATAGACGTTCATTGAACCTCCGTACAAGGTTAAAATGATGCTAGAAAAGTTATTGTTATAAGAATGTTTTGAGAACATTATGCTATGTTCTGGTAATGTTTTCAGCCGCAAGTTTTATTTTTGTTCCCAGAATATTCTCCTAAAAAGGTAGGATAACATTATTTAAAAACATTGTAAAAATGTTTAGTGATAACATTGTTAGAACATTATCCCCTAACATTCTTATAAAGTTTTTAGAGGGAAGTTTCCCATCGGGCGCTGGATGTGGACTTCAACATCACCCATAGATGTCAAACTTTGATTGAAAATGAAAATCAGGTTGATGTCTAAACACAAAATTGTTTTGATGTCAAGCTCCAATGTCATTAAACAACTCCACAAACAGCATTACCAGCTTCACATTACAAACCAGATTGACTTTATTTCTGACATACATCTACAAAAGTTTTTATTGAGAATTACTAGAGGTTTATATGTTGATGATTTGTTGAAAATAAGTTTGGTTTGATGTCACCGTGATCGAGGTCAGCGCTTGCTTCAGTTAGGCAGTTTGACTCTTGACTGTTTTAGCATTTCTCTGGCTGCTTTTGCTGTTTGTCTTGTCCAGAGAATGATGGAGCTAGAGGCAGATGCCATGGTCATGAGCAGCTTTTTGAGGATGAGGCAGCTTTTAACCTCACTAAAACAAGGAGACGTAGCAGGAACTTTATTGGACACCATGCCATAATCAACGTCCCAGGACAACGTGGTGGTAAAATAACTATGTGTGCAGCTATAAGTCAAAGTGGTCTTGTTCACCATCATGCAACCATAGGCCCATATAACACTGCACACATTATTACATTCACGGACACCTTACATGACATGCTCACTAATGTTCAGAGACCAGAGCAGACCAGATACGTCATCATATGGGACAATGTTAGTTTCCATAGGGCTGCTTTGGTCTGCAACTGGTTTACAGATCACCCACTCTTCACTGTACTCAACCTCCCCCCATACTCTCCATTCTTGAATCCAATTGAAGAGTTCTTCTCTGCCAGAAGCGCTGGAAGATCTATGACCATCATCCCCATCAACGCATAGCCCTTTTACAGGCAATGGAGGAGGCATGTGGGGATATTGACCAGGCGTCATGTCAGGCCTGGATACGGCATTCCAGAAGATATTTTCCCTGGTGCCTTGGACTAGAGGACATTGCATGTGATGTAGACGAAAAGTATGACCTCAAACTGACATAACCTACCTTGTGCACAGAGAAAGCAAAAGCCAGATGTGTTTTTTATTCATACCATCAGTGTGTAGTTGGCACATTGTATGCTTATTAATGTGATGGCTTGTGTTAACTGTTTGATACGAAAATACCATTTTTACGAAGGTTTGAAGAGCTAAGCAAGGTTTATTAGCTTTTGCAAGAGAACTACAATGTTGCTGATTTGGTGAAGGGTTTTGCAAAAATAGCCAATAGTTACAAAAAAATGTGCTTAAGCCATGATAAAAAACTGTAACAGTAATACATAATTTTTTCCATCATATAATGCGTTTTAAAAAATAAATTGCATGCCATTTATCAACACAAGACATCAATATTTAATATATTCTAAAATCGATCTATCTTACTGCAGTGTGTCTCAAACAAGTGTCTCACAGCAGTAACGTTATAACATCATTTTCAACACACTCAAATGTAACTAATATGATAAACAGAGCTGTGTTACCTCATACTCATGACCGGAAAAGCGGAAGCGACGCCAGCAACTGTGTCATAATAAAAGTTTCGCTACTCATGAGGCGTCTTGCGCAATCGCTCCAGCGGCCTCGTTCAGCTCCCACCAGAGGTGGGAAGTCCAGGGGTCAGAGAGTAAAAGTCCTGCCATATTTTTATTCCACCCACTGAAGCATTAATGAGATAAATAAGTGTTTAATTGAGTGATGATTGACCATTATTGAAGACACCTGGTGATAACAAGCAGAATATCACTATTTTTAAGTTACCATCATCAAGGTCAGGGTTTGTTTTAGTTGAGCTCTTGACCCTTGACTTTTTACTATTTGATTTTGTTTGGGCAGTTTTAACTGCATTAAAACCAACCAGACAAGCAAAGTTAAAAGATGATCAGGTGGTGTTGTTATGTTTTCACATAATCATTATTTGATCTGAATCACTGAACTCATTTAGAGCCCAATCTTAGTTAGATTTACATTATTGATTACAGCAGCACTGTGATTCTACAGCAGAAGATCAACTTTATCAATACAAAGTTTTTTTTTTTTGAAAGTTGCCCTTATCACAAAAGATGTTTTTTAGGCACACACAGACAATCAAGAATCAGCGTATGAATCTCAATGACGGTGACAAGCAACATATTCTGATAAACAGATCAACTCTGAACATTAGAAAACAAGCTATTAAAAAGTCACAGAAAAACAGCAAAATTTAAATAGTGAGACAAAAGAAAATTATTAAGACAATTCAGCTCATAATTTATTCATGCAGCAATGCATGATGGGAGGCATGGATGAATTTTGATTGGTGGCACCCAGAATGCATTGCAACATGCTTTATTACTCTCACCACTGTTGAGATTCACAGACTGATTCTTGATGTCTGTGTGTTTAAATGAAACTTTTTTTTTTTCAGAACTTTTAAAAAAAAATATATATATATTTTTGTATTGATAAAGTTGATCTTCTGCTGTAGAATCACAGTGCTGCTATAATCAATAATGTAAATCTAACTAAGATTGGGCTCTAAATGTGTTCAGCTCAAATAATGATTATGTGAAAACATAACCAACACCACCTGATCATCTTTTAACTTTGCTTGTCTGGTTTGTTTTAATGCAGCTAAAATTGCCCAAACAAAATCTAATGTTAAAAAGTCAAGGGTCAAGAGCTCAACTAAAACAAACCCTGACCTCGATGATGGTAACTTAAAAATAGTGATTTTCTCCTTTGGTGATTCTGCTTGTTATCACCAGGTGTCTTCAATAATGGTCAATCATCACTCAATTAAACACTTATTTATCTCATTAATGCTTCAGTGGGTGGAATAAAAATATGGCAGGACTTTTACTCTCTGACCCCTGGACTTCCCACCTCTGGCTCCCACAACACTCGGTCCTGCTCCACTTCATACTACAGTAACGTTAATAATATAATCCATGAACACGAGTTCACGACTCCAATCCCATTCTTTTGCACCGTTCGTTGAGATGGAAACCACATGTCCCAAGATTCCGCTCTAAAACTTGGCATCATCAAGCTACGCCTTTGTTTTGCTTCTAGCGCTCTCTGCTCTCAAACACTGGGGATGTGTCCAGCTAACTCATTTCTGTTAATCTGGTTTAAAGGGCCATTTTATTCTAGGTCTAGGCTTAATCTCTGTCCGGGAAACCGCCCCTATAAGATCTCAATGATGGTAGGTTTTGTTCCCTTATGAGACTTCAATGACAGTCGGTTTGCTGGATTACAAATTTCACTGACGGTTGGTTTTCAGTGTCAGTCGGTTTTGTACTGTTATGAGATTTCAAAAACAGTCGGTTTAGTTTTGTTACAAGAATTCAAAGACAGTTGGTTTTGCTGTGTTACGAGATCTCCACAATAGTTGGTTTTGATCTGTTATGAGATTTCAATGACAGTCAGTTTTGCTGTGTTACAAATCTCAATGACGGTTGGTTTTCAGTGTCATTTGGTTTTGTTCTGTTATGAGATTTTAAAGACAGTCGGTTTTGTTTTGAATCGCTACTAAAGAAAAGAAAAAAGAGTCACTTCTTTTCAAAATGAATCAATTCTTTTAGAAAACAAATTGTTACTTTTTAGCAACAGTTGGTTTCGTTCTGCTACGAGATTTTAGCAAAAAGTAGCAAAACAAAACCGACTGTCTTTGAAATCTCATAACAGTACAAAACTGACTGACACTGAAAACCAACCGTCATTGAGATTTGTAACCCAGCAAAACCGACTGACGTTAAAATCTCGTAGCAAAACGAAACCAACCGTTACTGAAAAGTAGCAATTGGTTTTCTATAAGAATCGATTCATTTTGAAAAGAAGTGATTCATTTTTGAAAAGTAGTGACTCTTTTTTCTTTTCTTTTTTTAAAGTAGCGATTCGAAACAAAACCGACTGTCTTTAAAATCTCATAACAGAACAAAAACGAATGACACTGAAAACTAACTATCATTGAGATTTGTAACCCAGCAAAACTGACTGTCATTGAAATCTTGTAACAGATCAAAACCGACCGTTGCTGAGATCTCGTAACCCAACAAAACCAACTGTCGTTGAAATCTCGTAACGAAACAAAACCGACTGTCTTTGAATTCTCATAGCAGTACAAAACAGACTGACACTGAAAACCAACCGTCATTGAGATTCAGCAAATCGACTGTCATTGAAATATCATAAGGGAACAAAACCAACCATCATTGAGATCTTGTAAAGGAACAAAACTGACTGTCATTGAGATCTCTTAACTGAACAAAACCAGCTGTCACTGAAATCTCATTACCGAATAAAACACATCATTGAAAACTCAAACCAAATAAACTGACCGTCATTGAAATCTCGTAACGAAACAAAACCGATTGTCTTTGACTGTCATTGATTTAGGGATAATTTTTAAAAAAAAAGAGAAGTGATTCATTTTTAAAAAAAAGAATCGTTTCATTTAAGAAAAGTAACAATTCATTTTGAAAAAATGCTGATTCATTTTGGACAAAGTAGGTATTCATTTAAAAAAAAGTTGCATTTCATTTTTTCATTTTGAAAAGAATTGATTAATTGTCGAAAAGATTAATTTGGAAAAGAATCGTTTCTTTTTCAAAAAGATTAATTTGGAAAAGAAAGGATTATTTTTCGAAAAGGTTAATTTGGAAAAGAATCAATTCATTTTCAAAAAGATTAATTTGGAAAAGAATCGATTCTTTTTTAAAGAAAAGATTCATTTTGAAATGAATTGATTCTTTTTCAAAAATATTCATTTTGAAATGAATCGATTCTTTTTCAAAAAGAATCTATTCCTTTTCGAAAAGAATCTATTCTTTTTCCTGAAAATAATTGATTCAATTTTGAAAAGAATCAATTTTGAAAAGAAGCAATTCAATTTTTGAAATGTAGTGACTGTTTTTTCTTTTTTTTAAAGTAGCAAATCGAAACAAAACCGACTGTCTTTAAAATCTCATAACAGAACAAAACCGACTGACACTGAAGACCAACCGTCATTGAGATTTGTAACCCAGCAAACTGACTGTCATTGAAACATTGTCAAATGTATTAGTAATTTTATAATAATAATCACAGTCTGAAAATATATATGCATGGCTTAATGACAAATTGTATATTGTATAAATTGTATATTTGTCATTAAGCCATGCATATGTTTTCAGACTGTGATTATTCGAAATTGGAATAGTAGTTGCCTTTGGGAAGTTGTATTGATTACAATCACAAATCCCTTTATAAATCCCAGTCAGCGGAAGATTGTGCGTATGTGCATCTCCACCCTGTCTCCTCCCCGAAATCACCATATATGGAGCTTACGACGCCTAGTTTTACTATGCATAACCTCATCTGCATATCATTTCCATACATGTTCCCATCCACGTGACATTCACGGTTAACACCGCCAAAGGTACAAAACATTGGAAAATATTAGATATGGACTATAAATGCAATTTGTGCCACACATTATATTGATAAAGATCATCCAATATCCTCTTTATGTTTTAGAATAAATATATCAAAATATCCATAAAAACAAAATTGTATAAAATACTTCAGATAAAGGTTTTATATATATATATATATATATATATATATATATATATATAGAGGTCAAAATGTGTACAGGTTGGCAGGTCTGCATTATGACTAACTTCCTAATATTGTGTTGATCCCCATTTTGCCGCCAAAAAAGCCCTGACCCATCGAGGCCCCCACCAGACTCCACTAGACTCCTGAAAGTGTGCTGTGGTATCTGGCGCCAAGATGTTAGCACCAGATCCTGTAATCTGTAAGTTGCGAGGTGGGGCCTGAAAAAATGTTTAGGTAGGTGGTACGTGTCAAAGTAACATCCACATGGATGGCAGGACCCAAGGTTTCCCAGCAGAACATTGCCCAAAGCATCACACTGCCTCCGCCGGCTTGCCTTCTTCCCATAGTGCATCCTGGTGCCATGTGTTCCCCAGGTAAGCAACGCACACGAACATGGCCATCCACGTGATGTAAAAGAAAACGTATTTCATCAGACCAGGTCACCTGTTGACTTTATATATATATATATATAAAGAGACAGAATAGAAATAGAAAAAGTAAGTATTAAGATTAATGGGTCAAGTGTTGACGAAAGATACACCAATCAGGCATAACAATCAAATCAACATGTTAGCAACAGTTTGCAAGTGTCATGTCAAGTATTTATGTTTATATATATATATATATACTTGACATGACACTTGCAAACTGTTGCTAACATGTTGATTTGATTGCTTCTATTGTTCTCATTTGTAAGTCACTTTGAATAAAAGTAAAGCAAAATTTATTTTACTCTAGTTTTTTTATTTAATTAATTTTATTCTCATCTCACACATTGTAGATCTGAATTCTGCAACGGGACATTTTCTATCATGTAATGTATTTCTATATCTAAAATACATATGTAAGATATCTCACCTTACAACAAATGTGAAAGCAAAATGGCAAAAAAAAAAAAAAAACTTAAGTCTACAGGACAGCCATATTATCTTTGCAAATCTGTTATTTAGTTCAATCAGTCTTTCTTTTTAATTTATAATTAGCATCAAAAATGGTTGCACAACTGCCCCTTAGGTGGTGATGTGCACTAAGAATGTAAATTGCCATTAAACAAAAGAAGTATGCTTCTTCTTATCATCTTTTCATGGTGACTCCTGGATTCTTTGCTCTGACAGTTTTTTTAGAACATGTTTTATATATCCTTAAAACAGATTTCTGCTGTAATTTCACTGACTTCCAGAGGTCCCTAGTTGAAAAACCTGGCTGTACATGGATCTTAACGGCATTCTTGCAACTGTATCATCTCTTAGCAGCATTATTAGAATGTATTGTAAATCTCAGTCTCAGTAGCTGTGCCCCAAATGCAACTACAAACAACTACAAATCAAGAACAAAAATACAATAAGCTCAGTGTGTGTTTTCTGTGTTTTCAGTTTGTTTGGGTTTAATAAAACAAAGGCTAATCAGGAAACTAATTTGCCAAGAAAAAGCAATAAACACCAAATAAAAACATTTGGTCAACATTCAAACATATTTATCGCATGACACTTCATTGGGATGAATACTCCATCTCCGACAGATCACCTGAGAGAAATATTGAAATTGAGGGAAATTACCTTTCTGCCAACTGATACTTTTGAATCACATAATAAAAACAAAGAAAAATGGCACATAAAATCTTACTTGTTTGGTAGTAATCATACACTTTAATCACAGCATGGCTTGAGATTGTTCACTGGAAGAATCTGTTTTAATTGTAACTGGTGATTGACTGGAATATTTTTTGGAACCTGCAGGAAGATAAACATAAATCATGGAAATTATTGAAGATTTTAGATAAAATGTGTATGAATCACTGTAGGTGAATGTTGCTGTTCTCCCATCTCTTTCAAATACATGATGACATGATCATCTTTAGAATCGACCTGTTCAACAAGTGATGCACTTGAAGTGCTTTGAGTTTCAAGCTGTGGAAAAAGTTTTTTTTTTTTTTTTTTTTTTAGAAACAAATGTCACATGGCCAACAGAGGGAGCTATTTTCTGTAAGCTATCATGCTGTTCATCAAGAAGTGAGCAGGACAATATTGGCCATAGCTGCACCATCTTACAGTAGATTCACAGTGACAGTACAGTAAATATAATAACGAATCACTTCACATAGTCAAACGCACCATTGACGTATCAGCTGTGAATCCTGACAAGAGTTTAATATCCACAATGACCATGTTAGTTCTTAGCTGTGGACCATCATATCTGAGAAAAAAAAAATAATATGAACAACCACAGAGTTCATGTTGAATGAACTAAAGCCATAAATAAAAATCATGTCTTATAGCATAAAGTTATGTTCTTACTTTACAGTGAAATTTAACAATAGGTACTGTCCAGAGGTTTTCTTGCAATCTCCCTCAATCTTAGCATCAATGCTCAATGTTTTAGCTTGAGTAGGAATGGGAATGTTGTAGATCTGAGCCATCTGAGAGAGTCAACACAAACAAAAATAGATTAACCACAAAATGCCAAGAGAGCAAAGAGAGAAAGTGAGTGTGAGTAAATGAAGCTGAACACACTACAAACCTGCACAGACACACAGGTCGAGCCCTTCACTTCAATGCTGTATTTGGCTGGAACACTCTGCAGCTGCTTCTCCTGGTACAGTAACTTGTTGTCCTGATTGACATCAAAGTGGTGAGTGTCTCCTGCTGACTGTACAGTCACTGTGCTGGAGCCGTCAGAGTTGAACACTTTGATGGCGTACAAAGACAGAGCCTGAAGAGCCACCACTGTGTCCTGGGAAATAAATGTGTTCAGTAATGTCACTTTTACTCATTCACACCAGCACATTCAGCAATAGTGTGTTTTACTGGAGTAGTTTGAGTAACCTGTGTGGAGGAGAATCCTCCATAGGCATTCTGCTGCTTCACAAGCCAGCTGACAATCCTGTTAGCATAGCCCAGATCAGCTGTAGTGACTGTATCTGCAGTGAGAACAGCTAGCAGCACATATGAGCTGATCTCCACTGCCAGAGAATCAGAGTCATCAGCAGATGCAGACTGAGACCAGTGAAGAAGAGACCCTTATTGATAAAAGACACATGTGTAACTCAACGGGCATGACAAAAAACAATAGTACAGTCGTAAAAGACAACAGAAAGTCGTCAGAAACAAACCTCTTACTGTCTGAAATAGCAACATCCTCCAGTTTCTTGAAAAGCTGCTGTCGAGTGTCTGTGTCTCTATAGCCAGACTGAAAGTGTAGGTGAGCAGAGCAGTGGTGTAAATGTTTTTGACATCCTCAATGACAGACCTCAAGCATGACAAACCTTTACTGACGACAGGATCCTGTGACAAAATAAATAGAGAAACAGACGCTGTGAGTGTCATTTTTCTATGAGTTTATATTGTGTTTCCTGTAGATGAACTTACTGTGACTGGAGTTTCCAGTTCAAGCAACGATGCAGTAATGTAGGCTGGCATGGTCACATTATCATTCACTCCACCCTGGAAAATATATTAGAGAACATAATGTAAAAATCTTTTGTTTTAGGTAGAGGCATTGTTGCTGTGTTAAAGGAACACTCCACTTTTTTTGAAAATAGGCTAATTTTCCAACTCCCCTAGAGTTAAACAGTTGAGTTTTACCATTTTCGGATCCATTCAGCCGATTTTCGGGTACCACTTTTAGCATAGCTTAGCATAGTTCATTGAATCTGATTAGACCATTAGCATCTCGCTCAAAAATGACCAAAGAGTTTTGATATTTTTCCTATTTAAAACTTGACTCTTCTGTAGTTACATCATGTACTAAGACCGACGGAAAATGAAAAGTTGCGATTTTCTAGGCTGATATGGCTAGGAACTATACTCTCATTCCGGCGTAATAATCAAGGAACTTTGCTGCTGTACCATGGGTGCAGCAGGCGCAATGATATTACGCAGCGCCTCTCACAAATGACTCCATGGTTGCAAGCAGAGGTGGGAAGTCCAGGGGTCAGAGAGTAAAAGTCCTGCCATATTTTCATTCCACCCACTGAAGCATTAATGAGATAAATAATTGAGTGATGATTGACCATTATTGAAGACACCTGATGATAACAAGCAGAATCACCAAAGGAGAAAATCACTATTTTTAAGTTACCATCATCGAGGTCAGGGTTTGTTTTAGTTGAGCTCTTGACCCTTAACTTTGTAATATTAGATTTATTTTGGGCAGTTTTAACTGCATTAAAACCAACCAGACAATCAAAGTTAAAAGATGATCAGGTGGTGTTGTTATGTTTTCACATCATCATTATTTGATCTGAATCACTGAACTCATTTAGAGCCCAATCTTAGTTAGATTTACATTATTGATTACAACAGCACTGTAATTCTACAGATGTTCAAATGATATCTGCATATGTTGGTCCTGTTCTGTTTACCCTAGGGGGTTTATTGCTGCTCTCCCTGCTCTTATCCATGCTAAGCTGCATGGATGTGCAGGGAGTTCTTGCCCAGAACAGAACCATTCCGCCAATACAAACTCTATGCATTACAAGCGGCAACCTCCCCCAGTCTCTCGTGAAGCGAATACGGAAGTGACTTAAACTGCGATTCATCGACTGGCCGCTAGGGACAGGCTCCAAAAGAGAGCAGAATCTCATAGAGTCCCATGTTAAATTGGCCAAGTTTATAGCAGAAAAAAACATGTTTACAAGTTGGTTCAAATTGTGGTTTTGGTCTATACTGCTAATTTTGCCATTCATGACAACTGTGAGGTGGGTGAATTTTTTTCTAACTCATTCTTTTAAATTATATTAAGCCTTAAAGTTCTGCATAATTAAGGGCGTGGTCACTTGAGTGACAGGTAGATGCCGCTGCTGTCTGTGAGCCGTCACTTTACCTCAGCTAATTCCAGCCGCTGAATTTGGCATCTCTGCCGTATTTGTGCTCGATTATTTTATACAATTATAAAATATGGCTTGCTGATGTGTGTCTGTGTAGATGTGCTCGCATGCGGAAGAAACAGAACACACGTTGTTGGATCACGTGGCATTGGCTAAAAGTTTTGTTTGTGAGATTTACTACAATGACAATACCAGGAGGATATACAACTCTTGACAGCACTGCTTGGATATTATAACTAAAGCTGCTGCACTATTTTGAAAAAATATACTTTGGACACGGGCTCATTTGTTTGTTAGATACGATCGTATACAGTTTTACAACATAAACGCTGCTCAGATTGCTTTATTTCTTGAAGAACGATGACAGAGAGCAGATCATTCAGAAGAAATGTTATGCAAACAATGGATAATATATCAATATTTCATGGACAAAAAGTACTGTTTTTTGTTTTGCAATGGACATTTATATTTTACCCAAGTGCCACAGATTGGATTCATCTCGCGATAAAGGTATGAAGTCCCATTTTGATTTTCCATGTTGTTATTTGCACACCCAACACAAATTACTGGTGTTGGAGCATCTATATCTTAAAAAAAACACCATAGATTGACAGTAAACCTTTAGAACTTTCTGATGATAAAACTTATCTTCATTAATAATTTAGATAGTATCTAGATAGATAGCTCCTTTGCTTGCTAACATGGTCACGTCGAGCTAACCAGTCATATCAGCTAAAACCACCTCCCCGCCTCTTTGCCCATTTTCAATTATCCGGGAGTGACGTACGGTGACGCGCAGCTAAGATGGCCGCGGCCTCATATAGGCCGCTTTGGACTGTTGCTGCGATACGTCAACGAGTCCGCCATATTGTGCGGGGCAAGACTGCGCTGTTAACAAACACAAGTAAACGGACAAGCTGCGGTTTTTCTGGATAAAAACAAAAATAACGTTTACATTTATCAACCAATTTCAGTGGTTTATAATGTACGTGGTGTACAAAAAGAACTTTACTTAATATCTCTATAGTTAGACATATAAAATATTTATTTGGAGTATCTATCGGTATCATTTTAGTGCTATAAAAATACAGAAAGCAGACTGTGTGATTTGTATTTCTAAGTTGTGTACATTGTAGACCTGGCAACCCTCCACTCCAAAGCCCCACCCCTTTCATTGCACTCCGAAGTGCGCAGCCCCTGAATTGGGACACAGCTCAGGTGCGTTCACCCCATATCGTAATTACTGTAACTACGAGATTCTGGCTCGTAAAAAGCGTTCAAGTCCTCGTAGAGCTCGTAATTACAGCTTGTTTGTAAGCTGGGAGTTTTCTGAAAGCTCCCAGATGTACCACGTGGCCGCTGTACCACCTGACCTCTGTAGATTCATTTAGGCATTGATGGTGGTGCCATGGAAAGGACGTGAACAGCTCCGAATCATGCTCCGAATACAACATCACGTGTTATCATTTCAAGATTCCGGTAAATACGAGGTGGCGTGAACGTATGAAATTGTGCAAAAGTCTTCCTCTTGCGTTTTAAAATGCATTTTGGGAAATGTAGTCAACAGCATGCATAATTCCCCTCACGTTGGAACAACGAGGCTGATGAAAAGAACTACAACCCCCATAAGGCCAACAGCTCGTATAGGGTTGACGTGTATATGTTCGTACTGTCGGCGCAGATACTGAATGAACATCTCTTGTACAGTTATCCGTAAACAGACTGTGCTGGAGACATGGCTGGAGAAATGTCAATAATAGGTGAGTGTTTTGAACTAATGTACCCGACAAGATATATGTCAAATTTAACAGAATAACCCTTCCTGTAGCCGTTAGCTAGAAACAGAACTGACGCATCTGGCAAGTCCCAAATGTACGTATAGTCTCAAATATGATTGTACGTGGATAACTAGATTGATTTTAACCCAATCGGACAGATAGTTATCTTTTCTACCTTGTGACAAAGCAGTCAGCATCAAATACCAGCGGATTATTTTTACAAGCATTTTAAAGACTTTCGTTCTTTATACTACAGAATGTGACCGCGACTGTCTCAACCTAGTTAGCTAAAGACAGCATTGTTGGACATCAACTTATATGGGATATTGTTTAGATAGGCACTGTACCAAAAGACACTGGTCTTTGCCATGTTTTTATCCCTACATACCATGTTTTTGGACATATATCATGTTATCCTTTGAAATGCTTATGAACAGAATAAACATATGGTAACCATTAGGTTCTGTGGTATATATCAAAAATCTTGCTATTGCCATTTGATACTGTACCACTGTAAAGAGAGCTAATTGCCTGATTTTACCATTCTTTTCTTTTTTTACCAGTCATATAAATATATATTTTTCATGTCCCTACAGGTTCTGTCATCCTGGCTTTATTCCTAGCAGGATATCTGGGACAGCAGTACCTGCCTCCTCCGAAGCCCAGGGTCATCGGGTTAGATCTTGGGACCACATTCTGCTCTGTGGGAGTGTTTCACCCTGGCACAGGCGAGATTGAGGTTATTGAAGATGACAAAGGTCGCAAAAGCATCCCGAGTGTGGTGTCGTTCACCCCTACCGGCGTCTTTTCTGGACACGAGGGCCAGGAATTGTCTGACATAAATCCTCAAAACACAATCTACGACGGCAAGAGATTTATAGGGAAGATTTTTGACAAAGAGAGTTTAGAGAGAGAGGGTGCACGATACCCGTTTAAGGTACACATTTCATATGTTTCATATGTTCTGTCATTACTCTTGAAGTATCTCTGACATTATTTTTTACTATTTTACAGGTGATATTCAACAATGGGAGTGCAGAATTCCTAGTCTCTACAAACGGCACCTTCACAGTTACTCCTGAATTCATCGGATCCCGTCTTCTCCTCAAAATGAGAAAGATGGCGGAGAAGCAACTGGGAGTTCCTATTAGTAAAGCCGTCATATCAGTACCGGCAGAGTTTGATGAGAGGCAAAGAAACTACACCATAAGAGCTGCTAATCTAGCTGGTCAGTTTACTTCTCACTTCTTTATTTAGTGTTTTTAATGTATTTCTATGCTATTGACAATGGATCTTTTTTACACACAAAATTTTGCTGAAATTCCACTAATGTGACCTCACCTTTTGTCAGTGAAAACTTAGGTCTTGCTATTAATATCTTTATAAGTAGCCTGTTGATAATGTTCTGGTTAAAATATGTAATAGTTGAATGATCAATCACTTTGTATCTCCTCTTTATCCAGGGCTGGACATTCTGCGGGTGATCAACGAGCCCACGGCGGCGGCAATGGCTTATGGACTTCATAAGGCAGAAGTGTTTAATGTGCTGGTGGTGGATCTGGGAGGAGGAACACTAGATGTGTCACTTCTCAATAAGCAGGGTGGCATGTTCCTCACCAGAGCAATGGCAGGTAAGCATCTGTCAATACAGAGATTTTTACTATGGTAGATATATATAGACGGGTTTCCTGTATACAAACAATACTGGATGCGTGCGCATTCAGGGGGCAAAACTGCTAAGGAGTCTTATGCCGGAAAAACTGTGGCTTAATGTACTAAGGCAGTAATATTAACAGACCAAACTCAGTAAACATCTTACTAATAAACCATACTATGTACAGAAAAGCAGTTGAGCGCAGAATATGAACGCAATTCGTTTGATTACGCGTTAAGCGTTTTCCTCCCATAGAAAACGGGGCTTACGATAGGCTTAAAGAAAAAGCTTATCGTTGCTTAATGTGGCCTACTAATATTAAAAGATAGTGATATTAAAAGATCAAGTTCTGCACAAACCAATGTTTCTGTATAGTATGCTTTATTAGTATATTGTTTACTAAGTTTGGTCTTTTAATGTCACTGTCTTAGTATTAAGCCACATTAAGCGTTTTCTTTATGGGAGGAAAATTCTTAAAGGGTTAGTTCACCCAAAAATGAAAATTCTGTCATTAATTACTCACCCTCATGTTGTTCCACACCCGTAAGACCTTCGTTAATCTTCAGAACACAAATTAAGATATTCAGTTGAAATCCGATGGCTCCGTGAGGCCTTCATAGGGAGCAATGGACACTTCCTCTCTCAAGATCCATAAAGGTACTAAAACATATTTAAATCGGTTCATGTGAGTACAGTGGTTCAATATTAATATTATAAAGCGACAAGAATATTTTTGGAGTGCCAAAAAAACAAAATAACGACTTATTTAGTGATGGCCGATTTCAAAACACTGCTTTATGAAGCTTCGGAGCATAATGAATCAGTGTGTCGAATCATGATTCAGATCGCGTGTCAAGCTGCCAATGGCTGAAATCGCGTGACTTTGGCGCTCCAAACAGCTGATTCGACACACTGATTCATTTGAGCTCTGATGCTTCCTGAAGCAGTGTTTTGAAATACAGTACTTAGAGGTGCATGCAGTTCTTGGCATGTAACGTTATGCAGAACTCGAAATAACACCTGTAGAAGATTGTAATGTTAATCAACCATTGTAATTTATGTAGATTTCGCATTGTTTGTAAATTCTTGTTGACTCAATAATAAACTGCCATTTCAGAGTTGGATTGTTTGTTTCATTTGCATATTAATATAACATTATGTAAATCGTTAGCTGACTAGTAGGCTAAGTTATAATGTTAGTCATCAGGTCTCGAATGTAATTGTCCTACTAAGTTTGCTAATCATAACCTGATATACCCTATGAACTTACCTGGTTTTGTTGATTGTTGAGCCTTTCTATCCTAAAATTAAATTACTGTAAACATACTGTACAAGATGAGACTTGTGACAGCTAGCTAGGTGTGTGGCAGTAAGGAAATGGATAGCATCAATTACTTTAGAAGCCTAGGTAGTGTGGACTCCGCCGATTATATTAAGAAATTAACTCTCAGTAATGGTGAGACAATTCCTTTAGCCCCCTAGTTGCGCACATATCTCTGTGATGACATTGTACGGAAACCCGTCTATACTTGTGTGGCTATTAATGAGCAGGATTGCTTGGCGTATCGCGAACAGACTGAGGGGGGCCCCACTTCTTCTAACTCGCACTGGGCCCGGCACCATGCTTGGGATGGCCCTAGCTGCCAAGCAATTTTTCAAATTTTCACATTAATATCGAATTCAGCTGATGTCTATTAAAAATGGCATTGAGATTGGCTGATCAATCAAAATATTTTATATTAGCTTATTTTGAGTCTTTTGTTTTAATACCACACTTGTTCATAGGGCTGGGCGATATATCGCATGCGATTCTCACGCGCATTTCGTCGGTAAAGCCGGTTCCCTGATTACCGGTAAATCTCCATCACCTGCTTTCAAATGAAGCGCCATTTAACAGACAGAGCCGTAGTTCACTGATAAGCCACGCAATATCATGTTCATATCGCAGATGAATCGCCTTCGATAATGAACGCGATATTTGCGTTCTGCAAATAGTCTGTTCCCCCTATGTTTCCTATGGACTGTCTAACCCTACCAGTAACCTAAGGAGAAACATAGGGGGAACAGAGAGAACTTCGACATTAGAACTGTCCAACAAAAACATGAAACTGGTAAAGAGCAATAATAAGTGCGTTGTGTTGTTTAATTTTTTTGCTCTTTGCATCGCCAAACAACACTATGCTACTAGCGTATCTACAGAAGCGGAAGCCAGTGAGCGTGAGGATTCTCTCTGACATTTAGTGAAATACCGCTTGTCACGTAATTACTTCATGGCCAAATGCATTGATTGAGGGGAGCGAGCCATAATACCATGCATAAGTAAAACACTTCATATAGAAAACTGTTCTTTCAATAAAAAACCTATAGAAAATCCTGTGTGGGTGTACGGAAGTAAATGTCATGCAGCTTTAATTTTGTATTTAATTGTATTTAATGTCAGAATTAAAATGTCATGGAAATTTCTAGTCAATCTTTTTTTTTTTTTTTTTTTTTTTTTTTTCTAGTTAAGCTTCGTTCTACAGTTGCCTTGCCTAGTTATTTTGTTTCAAGTGTGTTATTCTAAAAAGGTTTTTATTTCAATACTTTTCCAGTCATCACAAATGATTTATGGAAAATTATTGAAATTCATTGTCTAGAATGTGGAGGTAGGTAATCTGGTTATGCACTTTTTATTTAACACACGTTTTTTCCTCAGGCTCAGTGGTTTGACCTCAGTGGGTATTTAGGTTACAAGGTTTTTGTAATACACTCTCATTGAAACCTGACACTGACATTTAACTAACACACATGGAAATGGTGTCACATCAGGTGCACAACCCTCATCCTGTTTCAGCACGTGAATAACACGTGGTCTTTATTTCCATAGGTAATAACAAGCTTGGAGGGCAGGATTTCACCCAGCGTTTGTTGCAGTACTCCATGGAGCGAGTGCGGCAGCAGTACGGCGTACCCCCTACTCTTAAAGAAGACATCCACCTTCTCCGACATGCTGTAGAGGCCGCCAAACTCAACCTCACCCAGCACCCTCAAGTTCATCTCCAAGTTCCTCTTCACCTGCAGACAACAGGAGAGAATGGAGCACAAGAGGAAAAAGTCATGTTTCAGGAGAAGCTGACGCGGGAACTCTTCGAGGAGCTCAATGCGGATCTCTTCCAGAAGATCCTGGCACCTATAGAAACCGTCCTCACAGAGGGCCATCTAGAGAAAGAGGAGGTGGATGAGATTGTCCTGGTCGGAGGATCTACGAGGATCCCCCGCATTAGACAGCTCATCAGTCAGTACTTTGGGAAGGACCCAAACACCTCCGTCGACCCTGACCTGGCTGTGGTGACCGGGGTGGCCATTCAGGCGGGCATCATGGGCGGCTCTTGGCCTCTCCAGGTCAGCGCGATTGAAATTCCCAATAGGCACCTTCGCAAGACCAACTTCAGCTGATCGGACGGGAGACTTGAACTGCTACTTGGGCATTTGTCATGTGACTGTTCTGTGCCAACAAACCAAAAACTGGTTAAACGACATTTGTTTAATGTCTTTGCTTCCTTACATGCATTAGCTTTGCAATGAATGTGGGCCAAACACATTAATGGCTACTAGAGCGTTTGTTCTTAATGTCTGGAGTTGTTGGCCCAAATCATAATTTGTATGTTTCTCTTTAGAACAGATGCAGAGTATTTATTTAGATCTTCATTATATAAATAGCGTTGAGAGAATGTTTTTCTCCTGTTATCCCAAGCAAGTGCCTGCTTGGGACAATATCGGTTAGTTTATTGCCATCTGTGTGCCTAACTGGTACTAACTGTGCAATAAGTCTTTTACAACTGGTTTTGGCAGGTTTAATGATGTTGTATTCAGGAAGCAGCTGTTTGTATATAACTGAATAATCATTCCAATCTCAGCTATTTATTTATTTATTTTGCAGAGGCTAGCTATCTCATCAGCTAGCTGTTTTTGTCTACTGGAGTTTTGCTTGTGCCTTTTTATTATTTCCACATTTAAATGTGTTTGATAGACTAAGCATAGTCTGATTTTTATTTTATTTTAAAAGACTTATGTGAGTTTTTGTTTTTATAATAGCGTTAAATATTATTGTAGTAAACGGTAACTGCCTACGGTTAAATACAAATCATCTAAAATGTACCAGCGTGACCAATGTGGTATTAAAGTGTTAGTTTACCCAAAAATGACATTTCTGTCAGTAAGTACTCACCCTCATGTCGTTCCACACCCATAAGACCTTTGTTTATATTCGGAATACATAAGATATTTTTGATGAAATCCAAGAGTTTTTTTTTTTTTATCCCCCATTGAAAGCACATAAAGGTACTTAAGACACCATTAAAATAGTTCATGTGACTACAGTGGTTCAACCTTAATTTTATAAAGCGACAAGAATACTTCTTGTTTGCAAAAACAAAACAAAAATAACGACTTTATTCAGCCATTTATTTTCTACCCTGTCAGTCTCCTGCGCTGTTTATCTTCAGGCTCTACATCAGAACACCGGCTCAGTATAAAGTCGTTATTTTTGTTTAGTTTTGGACGATTTAACGATGTCTTTAGTACCTTTCCTGACCTTGGATGTGGTAATTTTGTTGCTTTCAATGGGGGTTAAAAAAAAATATATTAATTTGTGTTCCAAAGATGAACAAAGGTCTTACAGGTGTGGAACGACATGAGGGTGAGTAATGACACAAATTTCAATTTTGGGTGAACTAACCCTTTTTATAATAATGTGAATTAGAAAATTTTATATATATATATATATATATATATATATATATATATATCTATATATATAATATATATCATGCTTAAAGTTTCACATTCTCAATTTTTCGTCCATTTAAAAAAAGTGAAGTACATTTAACCATACGGACCAAAAAATATACTAAACTAGCTTTTTGTGTTTGCCTATTCTGTTTACATAATTCTAAATGTGATTATGCAAAGTGTGAACTTAGTTTAATGCACTTTACACACAGAAGTCCAGAACACAGTAAAGAAGTCAAAAGGGAGAAGAGTTATGATACATTTATAAGTCTGAGTGTTGTGAATGCATATCCAAACTTTTCCTGTAACTCTTTTCAAAATATTGAATTGTTATAATTCTATTTTTGTAAAAGTCCTGTACCATTTCATATTTGTTTTATTAAGCACAAGATCTGGTTTCTGTGTGTCATTAAAGTCCTTTAACTTTTGCTACTGTGCAAAGAAATACAAACACTGTAAAAACAATTTATTTTTATTTTTATTGACTGACCTCTGAAACATCATAAAAACATCAACCAGCACAATTGTTCAGCCCTGTCCTCTGTGTGACAGCACAACAACTGTAAACAATGTCACATCTCACATTTACAATATTAAGTCAGGGGTCAGGGCACATCTGCAACAGGAAGCCCTGTACACAGTATTAAATAGATGAAAAGCTACTTAAACAAGAGGGTTGAGGCTAAAATGACAATTTAATAGTTTAAAAAATAAAATAAAATAAAAATCACCGAACAACATTCAAACACTTTTTATTATAGGACAGCCAGTATCCAAGTAATATTGCACGGCATCGAAACTCCAAGCCAGCTTTCTTTATAAACAATTTAACTACAGCCTAAACTAAATTTTTTAACAGGCCCTCTTTTACTTTTGGTTTCTGTAATCCACCATTCCAACCTAATTAGGGGGTTTCTTAAACCACAGATATGTATGCAGAACGTGCCTAAATGTTCCATGTTATCTGGCATCATACTGACCAAGACGATAAGGCTGGGTGAATTCCTCTCAAAATGACAACTGAACTACATGCTAAATAGGTGGTATATCAAACACAGTAAATATCACTGGAAGGCTAAAGGCAGGCACTCTGTAAACACCTGTTTGTTCTTCAAAATTCACAACCGTCTGAACAGAAGGCATCATTAGACTGTTAATATCACACCAAATCAAGGTCTAGAAATAAAAAAAACTGGCATAATATATGTTATACTTCACATTGGCTGGCTATGGAAGATTAGAAAAAAATAAAATCCCCAAAAACCGACAGATAAAATCCATTATGTTATCACAGGCATGCTTGCAATACGAAGCAAGTAACAGGCATTCCAGCATCCTCAAGCGTTACGTCGGGGAAGAGGCCACAGATTTGGTAATAGTCAACAGAAAAACCGCACTTCTTACTTCTCCTTACTGTCCAGAATTTAGAACAAGCAACTTAACAGCGGAAGAAAAAAAAAAAACTGTACAAGAGTCCATCATCAACAGTAGACTAAGAGTTAAGTCAGTAGTTCAGAGGATACACCACAAGCTGGTTCAGGATGTGATGTATTTTTTTGCTCCATGACTCAATGAGCAACGCCTTAATTGGTGTAGTAGTTAAATCCATTTTCTGTATATTGTTCATCGTTGCTGACTCCGTTGCTCACCTCTGTGGAACAAGATGGAAGATGAAAGAAATACAAATATTTAGTTGAACATCCATGACGTTTGCAAGACCTCCACTTTGACGATGCAAAAGCGTTAACCGAGGATCTTCAATCACACTTGAGAAACACTGTTCCAAACCTGCCTACTTAGCTTTTTTATGAGGCATTGTAGGTGTACTTCTTTTTTTTTTACCTTATAAGAAATGTTTTTGCCTTAAAATCTTGGCAAATTCATTCAGTCTGTATTTCATATATCCTTTACAGATAGTGTAAACCCATAATGTATTGCAACAAGCACGAAATGTTTCACTCAAAATAACATTTTTAGTCAAGGTATACATTGCTCTAGTTTACATAACCTTGCCGTTGCTAGTGCCATACTGAGGAGCTACAGGAATTCCATGATGGAAAATAAAGGTTATTATTCCTTTTATTCAACAATATAAAACAGTTGTGATTTCTAATGGTTCATGTGAGGTTCAACATAATAATAAGCTTTCTTAGAAGGTATAGCTGCCTATGTAGTTTGCAGACTTGGAACAGAGCTGCAGGTGAAAAAGCAAACTGTAGATCTTCTTGAAATCCACACATGTGAATGATCATCACCCTCATACTCACCTTACGCAGGCCACAGTTACCCTGGCCAGTGATGCTACAGCCCTGCATGAGCTATCATTCAAGCTGTGGGATGTCAGCGGAGTATGGACTGATGGATGGATGAATGGATGCAGGAAGAGACAGGATGGTGGCAGGCAGTGGGAGACAGTAGGTAGAGGGGAGGGAATGAGATGGAATGGGATGAAGGAATGCGGTGACATACAGTAGTGGAAGACTCAAACCCAGGAGGTGGACAGCTACTGTGGCTGACCTTGAGACGGCAAAAAAAAAAAAACACACACACACACAGAGGCATGCAAACACTGTTGGGACACATGCACACTCAATGCTAATCCAAAAATACAATGCATGCAACGTGTATGGACATTAACCCTGTAAAGACTGACACTGAATACTATATATATATATATATATATATATATATATATATATATATATATATATATATATATATATATATATATATATATATATATAGTATGATAAAAGATATAATAGATACTCTGATACTCAATGAGAGGCCCAAACAGAGCAAAAAAATATGCTATTTGGTGCAGTTGCTGATGTTTATATATTTGAAACATAAGATTTGATTATGAATTGATTGATTTTTGATTATGAATTGATTAAATCAATGAGATCTTCATAACATCCAACTTATTTTGCAACATGGAAATAAGCAATTTTCTGTGAATGTGCAAGACTTTGAATCATTAGCCACTCTAGGGAAATAACTGAAAGAATAACAAAGTGCAAACGGTAAAACTATATATACAGCCAAAAATTATTATATATATTATTATATATTAGTGGGTGCAGGACACTATAGTTCATTTATGTAAGTGAGGATAGAAAAATAAAGTAAACTGTGACATATTATACCCAAAAATTCTTCATACAGTGGACTAACCAGTAAAACTAAAATAAAAATATTTGGGAACAAAAATTATTCAGACACTTTGACCTGACCATGTTTTGCTTAAAGGGTCAGTTCACCCAAAAATGAAAATTCTGTCATTTATTTCTCACCCTCATGCCGTTCCACACCCGTAAGACCTTCGTTAATCTTCAGAACACAAAATAAGATATTTTTGTTGAAATCCGATGGCTCAGTGAGGCCTCCATAGGGAGCAATGGACACTTCCTCTCTCAAGATCCATAAAGGTACTAAAAACATATTTAAATCAGTTCATGTGAGTACAGTGGTTCAATATTAATATTATAAAGCGACGAGAATATTTTTGGTGTGCGTCAAAAAAACAAAATAATGACTTATATAGTGATGACTGATTTCAAAACACTGCTTTATGAAGCATCGGAGCATAATGAATCAGTGTGTCGAATCATGATTCAGATCATGTGTCAAACTGCCAACGGCTGAAATCACGTGACTTTGGTGCTCCGAACAGCAGATTCGACACACTGATTCATCTGTGCTCCGAAGCTTCCTGAAGCAGTGTTTTGAAATCGGCCATCACTAAATAAGTCGTTTTTTTTGTTTTTTTTGGCGCTACAAAAATATTCTCGTCGCTTTATAATATTAATATTGAACCACTGTACTCACATGAACCGATTTAAATATGTTTTTAGTACCTTTATGGATCTTGAGAGAGGAAGTGTCATTGCTCCCTATGGAGGCCTCAAGGAGCCATCGGATTTCAACTAAAATATCTTAATTTGTGTTCTGAAGATTAACGAAGGTCTTACGGGTGTGGAATGGCATGAGGATGAGTAATAAATGACAGAATTTTCATTTTTGGGTGAACTAACCCTTTAAGTGTTTTCTGACATAATAAAGATTATTTTTTTCTGACACAGTTTAACTCTGAGATCTTGTCATATTTTATTACCATTTTTTTTTTTAACTATAGTGAATAAACTGTAATAATGAATGAAATGTTCAAGGTGTCTGAATACATTTTGGTTTGACTGTATATAATAATTAATATATTAATTAAAATAATATAATAACAAATACCATTTTGCAATATCAAGCAGAATAACAGACTGTTTTTAAACCGCTAAAATAACTGGAAGTGGATGACACTGGAAGCCTCGCACATTCAAATTACAAATGGCCAATCCTATGTTAAAAATAAGGTTATATAGCAGACTACTTCCATAAAATGCATATAATTATCAGTTGTCACTCTATATCTCCCAATAATATATCTAAATAAGTTAAGCATTTAAATATTGATTTTTTTTTAATCAAAGTTCTGTAGTTTTTATTATTGGAGGCAAAACATATGCAATGCGATATGATGACAGATGTACAAATAAGCATTCTTCAAAATCCTGGTGTATTTGATACCCACAAGTATGGATAATAAAGTAAACCCAAGTTGCTTCAGTTCAGTAAGCGTTCATCTTGAAATATTACTAACAATTTGAAAGTCATTTTTATGTTTACTTTATAAAAATCAGTAAAGATTTGACAGCTAAAAGACACATGTACCACAACTTGAAGGGGGATGTTTTTAGAAATATGCTATAAGGCTTTTTACTTGCTGAAAATAATATAAACTCTATATACTTGTAAACTAAATGTTTATATCAGAAGACAGAAGGCCTATAGTAGATTGTGTACAGTTTTTCAGCAAAGTTTTGATCATGCTGATAATTTGTGACCCTGGACCACAAAACCAGTCATAAGTCGCACGGGTATATTTGTAGCAATAGCCAACAATACATTGTATGGGTCAAAATTATCGATTTTTGATTAGAATTATCATTAGGATATTAAGTAAAGATCATGTTTCATGAAGATATTTTGTAAATTTCCATAAATATATAAAAATGTATTTTTGTATGTGGATATGTGTTGTTAAGGACTTCATTTAGACAAATTTAAAGGTGATTTTCTCAATATTTAGATTTTTTTGCACCCTCAGATTTCAGATTTTCAAATAGTTGTATGTCTGCCAAATATTGTCCAATCCTAACAAAGCTTATTTATTCAGCTTTCAGATGATGTATGAATCTCAATTTCAAAAAATTTGAGCCTTATGACTGGTTTTGTGGTCCAGGGTCACTTTTAGAGGCCTTATCAAATAACAGCAGCCTTTATAGTGTAAATGGAAACATAAAAGGGAAAGGGATCTTGTGTCGCTCTGAAGGAGATTGTTTTGTGATAATGACTGTTGGCTGTACCTTACTCCACATGTTACACAGCTACTTATCAAATAAATACCTGGACATTATCCTGCCATCTATAATATTGTATATTAGCTTAAAGCTATACTTCAATACTACAATTCTTATTTACTGTGTTGGGGGTAATGCATTACAAGGAGCACGAGTTATGTAATCAGATTACTTTTTTCAAGTAACTACTAATGTAATGCATTACTTTTAAATTTACAACAGAGTTACTTTTTCAAATAAGTAGCGCAAGTTTGTTTTCCCATTTAGTGACTGAGGCCTCTCCTGTTATCATGTATATGTTTAAAAAAAATAGTACCTAATTTGTTGACAGATTTGATTATGACAAATATACGATTGTGACTTGTTTGTGTTGTGTTGTGTGTTGTTTTAAACTTTCTTCTCCTGCATCCTAATCTCCTGCAATTCATAATGGCAGCACAGCTGAAAGGTTTGTTTGAGCTGCACCCTTTACTGTACAGACATACATTTGCATTTCCTTCCGCCTTAGGCTTATTCATTTGGTGTGAAAGGGCACAATACTGTAACGCATTACTTTTAAAAGTAACTTTTCCCAACACAGTTTATTTATATATTTTTAATCTGCAATTCAATTAACTTTATATATGGACCAGTTAACTAACATATTTAACAAAAATGTAACTCCAGTTTTAAGTTCTTTCTCAATCAGCTCTTTGGATTCTCTTCTGGTTTGGCAGTCCTCTGGCAACGTTATAGTTTTCTTGCTGTAACTTGGGACAAATCGTGTGTTTCTAGCCATTTACCAAATGTTTTACTCACTATATATTATAATGAATACTGAATTTCTTCATTTTGAGTCACAAAATGGCGCTAATTAGTGGTATGAAAAGCGAAACATTATGGGGTAACAAATGAGACCTAAATATAGCAATAGTATTTTGTCATGGTAGTTTAGCAGTCATTATACAAATAATTGATTGACCAATCAGAATCAAATACTTCAGAGTGCCACGTAATAAGCTCTTTCTCTCACACACAGTAAGAGAAATGCCAACAGGAGGTGGTTTGGTGGCTCTTACCAGAGAAGATGAGCTTCTCCTTCATGATGTTGACATCTCTGCTGGATCTCCTGACAGCTGCGCTCAGCATGATCTGCTCTGGGTTGTAGCTACGCATCCCACTCATTCTCCACCTGTGATCACGTGCACACACAAACACACATATACACAAACTGACCTTAGTGACCACATCCAAACAGAGAACTGCTGATTCCTTTTTGGTTTATAATCCCAGTGTTAACAATCAAATTAACTCATGAATCTCACAGTGATTTATTAAAGGGTTAGTTCACCTAAAAATGAAAATGTCGTCATTAATTACTCACGTCATGTCGTTCCACACCCATAAGACCTTCGTTCATTTTCGGAACACAAATTAAGTTATTTTTGATTAAATCTGATGACTCAGTGAGGCCTCCATTGAAAGCGATGGTACTTCCTCTCTCAAGATCCCGAAAGGTACTAAAACATATTTAAATCAGTTCATGTGAGTTCAGTGGTTCAATCTTAATATTATAAAGCAACGAGAATATTTTCTGTGCAACAAAAAAACAAAATAAGGACTTTTTAACAATAACTAGTGATGGCCGATTTCAAAACACTGCTTCATTAAGCAGAAAAATATTCTCGTCACTTTAATGATATTAATATTGAACCACTGTACTCACACTAACTGATTTAAATATGTTTTTAGTACCTTTCTGGATCTTGAGAGACAAAATGGCATTGCTGGCGATGCAGGCCTCACAGAGCCATTGGATTTCAACAAAAATATCTTAATTTGTGTTCTGAAGATGAACGAAGGTCTTACGGGTGTGGAACGGCATGAGGGTGAGTAATTAATGACAGAATTTTCATTTTTGGGTGAACTAACCCTTTAATCTAATTGGTAGACTCTAAGATATAAAATACATTGTATTTATATTACCATTCAAAGGTTTGGGGTCAGTAAAAATGAATGCTTTTATTCAGCAATGATGCATTAAATTGATCAAAAGTAACAGTAAAGCCATTGATAATGTCATAAAGACTTCTATTTCAAAGAATCCTCAAAAAAAAAAAAGTATCATGGTTTTCACAAAAATATTTAGTTGTTTTCAACACTGATAATAATAAGAAATCTTTCTTGAGCACCAAATCAGCATATTGGAATGATTTCTGAAGGATCATGTGACTGAAGTAATGATGCTAAAAATTCAGCTTTGCCATCACAGGAATAAATTACATTTTATATATATATATATATATATATATATATATATATATATATATATATATATATATATATATATATATATATATATATAAAAATAGAAACAGGTCTTTTAAACAGTAATAACATTGAACAATATTACTATTTCTATTGTATGTTTAATCAAATCAATGCAGCCCTGGTGAGAAGAAGAGACTTCAAAAACATTTTAAAAAATCTTACCGACCCCCAAAATATTTGAACGTAAGTATATAAATAATTTACTAAACTCTTACTAAAGACTTAGATTTACATATGAACCAAAACAAGTCTGTTAATCTACAGTTATATTGACCATCTGTTCAAATTACCCAAAATACAAAGTATGTTTTTCCCCCCGATTATCTGACACCATCTGGCAAAACTGACATTTTGGAGTGTTGTTGGCTCAAAACAAGACCGTCTGCTTTAAACCATATGACTGTTAAGAAAGCACTCAAATTAAGCCTATAGATAACCTTAAAATATAAATGCAATTTTTTTTTTAAATACTTCTCTGCAACAGCAGAAAATGACTCTCTTGCAGAAACAAAAGCAGCTATATGTAACTTGTGATTGTTGCTCATTCCGTACTCATCCACTAGGGGGTGGCAGAGTATCACAGCAAAATCCTAAAGGATACTCCCTGTTAGTGAACCTTCATTCAAGTGATTCCATATAATAAAACTGAATTACATATTAATTATATGTTAAGTGATAAGCAGTGATTTTAAAGTGTAATCATGTTGGCTGTGGTTTAGTGAGAAGAGTTAGTAATAGCATTGACAAAATACAGGTAAAACAAAAGATACAGGCAGATAGATTGAAACAGGGTTATATAGAGAAAGAAGGGCAAGAAAGGGAGATATACACTGGCAGCATGGGCCAACAGTGCTGACCCAATTACCTGATTATGTGATAGCTGAGAGATGCCAGAATGCAGCAGAGAAGAGGAGCATGCACATCAGGCAGAGAGCAAGAAGAAGAGGAGGAGAGGTGGAAGAAAGGGTACAAGAGTAAAAGAAAGGGAGAGAATCAAGAGGTCAGTTCAGAAAAGCAGATGTCTTTATGGCAAGCGCAGCAAACGTAGAGGATCCAGAGCCCCACAAAACTTTGAGTTGTCATTTTGCACATTTAACCATTGATGCTGATCTCAAACATTAAACATTATAATGAAAGATAACTGGTGAGTATGCAAAACATCCAATACATCATCAATGCAAACACATTTTCTTCTTATCATTCCCTCCTTCACTCTAATCATGGTTTAAAATACAGTGATCTCCACTAATATTGGCACCTTTAGTAAATATGAGCTAAGGCGGATGTGAAAATAAATCTGCATTGTTTATACTTTTGATCTTTCATTCAAAAAATTCTAAACTTTCATTTAAGTACAACAATTGAAAGTGGGGGGTAAATCTTATTATGAAATAAATGTTTTTCTCCAATACATGTTGGCCACAATTATTGGCACCCTAGAATTTTTTATGAGTAAAATATTTCTGAAGTATATTCCCATTCATATTTACATTTTTAGCACACTAGGGTGATCATGAACATGAAATTGTCCAGCCATGACTTCCTGTTCCACAGGAGTATAAACATGAGGAAACACATAGGCCAAATTCCCTTAAACATTCATCACAATGAGGAAAACCAAACAATATAGTTCTGATGTGCAGCAAAAGATTGTTGAGCTTCACAAAATAGAAAGTGGCTGTAAGAAAATAGCTAAAGCATTGAAAATCCCCATTTCCACCATCAGGGCAATAATTAAGAAGTTCCAATCAACTAAAGATGTTACAAATCTGCCTGGAAGAGGACGAGTGTCTAAATCGTCTTAATGCACACTGAGGAGGAAAGTTTGAGTGGACAAAGACTCTCCAAGGATCACAGCTGGAGAATTGCAGAGATTAGTTGAGTCTTGAGTCTCAGAAAGCCTAAAAAAAATGATCAAACAGCACCTACATCCCCACAAGCTGTTTGAGAGGGTTTCAAGAAAAATCCTCTGCTCTCATCCAGAAACAATCTCCAGCATATTCAGTTGTCAGACAAGACTGGATCTTCAAATGGGACTGGCTTCTATGGTCAGACGAAACTAAAAAAAAGACCTTTTTGGCAGCAAACCCACCAGATGGGTTTGGTGCACACATGGATAAAAAGTACCCCATGCCCACGGTTAAATATACTGCTGGATCTTTAATATTGTGAGCCTGTTTTTCTGCTGGAAGTCCTGGACATCTTGTTCAGATACATGGTATCATGGATTCTATCAAATACCAACAGATAAAAAAAATCAAAACCTAACTGTTTCTGCTAGAAATCCAACAATGGGCCATGGTTGGATCTTCCATCAGGACAATGATCCAAAACAAACATCAAAACCAGCACAAAAATGTGTCACTGAGCACAAAATGAAGCTTCTGACATGGCCATCTCAGTCCCCTGACCTGAACCCTAAAGAAAATGAGTGGAGTGAACTGAAGAGAAGAACCACCAACATGGAGCTGGGATCTTAAGGATCTGGAGAGATTCTGTATGGAGAAATGGTCTCTGATCTCTTGTCAGGTGTTCTCCAAACTCATCAGGCATTATAGAAGAAGACTCAGAGCTGTTATCTTGGCAAACGGACGTTGCAATAATTGGATGCCAATAATTGTGGCCAACATGAACTAGACAAAAACATTTATCTCATAATGAGCTTTTTTCCCCATTTTCAATTGTTTTACTTAAATGAAAGGTTAGAATTTTGTGAATTTTTTTAATGAAAGATCAAAAGGATAAACAGTGCAGATTTATTTTCACAGCTGCCTTTGCTCATATTTACTAAGAGTGCCAATATTAGTGGAGGGCACTGTCCATTAATATTTTGTTTTGTAAAGGTTGAACAATGTGAATTCTAGTAATAGGAAGCTGTATTTGATTACATCCGGTGAAACAATCAAAGCAAAGTGATGTAATGTGTGTGTACTAGAATTTACAATCTAGATGTTTAAAGAGTGACTTTAAACAACTTTAGCTTGCATTATTACAACATTCAAAGTCATATTTTCTTTTAGACCAAAACTGTACTGAGGGTGAATTTAAGCAGGAAAAAAGAAGCAAGTTCATCCAGAACATAAATTTGAAAATATCTCTTTAGTAGCAAAATATTTATATATAGGATACTCTAACTTTCTATAAACATTAACTTTTTTTTCATAACAATGTAGATGAGATTGAAAGGATTTCTTAAGAGATGAATATTTAATATTTCATTAAATTAAATTAATAAGTGTATGTATTGGAAAGATAGAAAGAAAGAAGAACTATAATAGCATTAACTAAAACTAAATCTAAATCTTTTTTAAAAATGGTTTTCGTTAGTTGGAATAAAGTTAAATAAAATAAAATATATATATAAACATCTGATACATTAAAACCTAAATGAAAATGAGAAATGTTGCCTTGACAACTAACTGAAATAAATTTAAGTTTAAGTACTAAAAGATAAATACAAACACACACACACACACACACACACACACACATACATATATATACACACACACACACACACACACACCCACCCACCCACCCACCCACATACACACATACAAATCACATATGTATATATGATTTCAAAAACCAAATCAATATATTAATAAATACTTTAACAGTATACATAATTCCTATAATCTACAGCATACCATGTCAAACAAATGGCCACTTACTTCTGGAATATAAATATTCCCAGAACTACAGCAAAGGAAATGAGATCAGTGGAGATCCATATCAAGCAGTACTCATCTGGAGTCTGGAAAGACACAAGTGCTAATGAGACACACACCACTAGATGGTGCAAGAGAATTGATAGAGATCATTCTTTCTTAAGAAACATATAAAACATGCTCTTGTGTATATTACAGCACATTGCATGGGATAATATTATCAATATATATTTTATACAAAATATGCAATTAACTCCCTTCTAATATTTGCCATTTTAGCGATATGTTCTAGTAAAAAAAAAAAAAAAAAAAAAAAATTAATTTAATGAAGCAGTATGCATTTATTTTGAATAAAGGCCAAAGCAATAGATGTTAACCAATAATATTTCTTAGCCATTGCCTAATGAAAAATGTACAAGCAGATGAGGGTTTGTACCATGAGCCAGAGCGGATAGTGCACCTTCCTCAGCACCTGCGGGGCTTCAGAGGAGACAGATGGAACCCCACTGCACCACAGCAGAGAATACAGCCATGGCTCGTTCACCGTATACAGAGTCAGACTGATGTTGTTCTCATTATACAGCCTATTCAAATAAACACACAGATATAGGACTAGCTTTTGCACACTTGACTAGTGGGGACTAAAAGCCTATTCACACCAAGTACAACAATTTTTTGTCAATCTCTTATTTTGTTGATGCTATGGCTTTTTATGTTGAATTTAGATGTGAGCCACAAGCTTACAAGCTAAATTGTGGCCTATAATGGGAACACTGTCTATAATATAGCTTGAGTTTGGCTGAACAACTGCAGGTTTTTGCATTTCTGTTACATTACACTTGTGCAGCAGAAACTGCAGCCTTTGTTCCCAAACTGTCCCTTATCGTATAATGTGGATGTTTTAAGTGAGACCAGGTGTTTGTAAGTAGGGCAGAGGCGTACTGGATGTCCTGCACAGAGGCCTGGTTGTAGCGCAGCAGGACCCTGCTGATGCCTTTATGATGGAGTGTGTCGAGGGGCAGCTTCTGTACAGAGCTCTGCTGTAAACCCGGAGCAACCTGCCTCACCATCTCCCTGTTACTGTCCACTGTCCACATCACCTACACAAACATACACAAAACTGGTTAAATGTGAGAAGGGAATACAAACTATGTAATAATCATACTTTTAGATATTAAGTCTGACATATGAAATAATAGTCAGACAAATCTTATTTTAAAGGTGCCCTAGAATTAAAAATTGAATTTACCTTGGCATAGTTGAATAACAAGAGTTCAGTACATGGAAAAGACATACAGTGAGTCTCAAACTCCATTGTTTCCTCCTTATGTAAATCTCATTTGTTTAAACAACCTCTGAGGAACAGGCGAATCTCAACATAACACCGACTGTTACGTAACAGCAACTGTTGCTAATGTACTGTTAAATGTGGTTAAAGTTACCATTGTTTATTACTGTATTCACGGAGACAAGAGAGCCGTCGCTATTTTCATTTTTAAACACTTGCAGTCTGTATAATTCATAAACACAACTTCATTCTTTATAAATCTCTCCAACAGTGTGTAATGTTAGCTTTAGCCACGCAGTATAGCCTCAAACTCATTCAGAATCAAATGTAATACATCCAAATAAATACTATACTTACATGATCCGACGCATGCATGCAGTATGCATGACGAACACTTTGTAAAGATCCATTTTGAGGGTTATATTAGGTGTGTGAACTTTGTTTATGCACTGTTTAAGGCAAGTGCGAGCTCTGGGGGCGGAGAGCAAGCGATTTAAAGGGGCTGCAACCTGAATCGGCGCATTTCTAATTATGCCCCAAAATATGCAGTTACAAAAAAATTAATTTAAAAAAATCTATGGGGTATTTTGAGCTGAAACTTTACAGACACATTCAGGGGACACCTTAGACCTATATAACATCTTGTAAAAAAACATTCGATGGCACCTTTAAATGAAAAACATTTGCATATTTTTTTTTTGTGTGTGTGTGTGTGTTTTTTTTTTTTCTGTTGTTGTTGAGTATCACATTTAACCCAAAAAAAGGGCAAGATTATAAAGAGAAAAGGAATTACATCAGAAAATTAATTTATTGCTATTTTCCATCTTATTAGGACACAAATAATACAATTTCATAATTTTTAAAAAAAACATTACTTTTATTTTTGATTTTAATGTTTGTATCCCCCAGGATACGTCGCCCCTTTTGGGGGTATAAATTAATTGAAAAAAGAATGCTTGTTTGGCAATGCGTGTTACAACATTTTAGCCACATTTTTAAAACCTTTATTCTCTCATAACTTAAACTAAACATTCTTTGTAAAATTTTGTTAAACAATAAGTATAATGCCTATTTATAAATATATTTGCCTACTGTATCATATTCAATACGCAATTCAATTTCTAAGGCCTATATAATATCAACACGACCAAAACTGCTGAAAAACCTGTTGTACACAATCTATTTCATGCCTTCTGCCCTCTGATTGATAGTTCATAGTTTTTATTTTTATTAAAGTCTTTTTTGCTGTGAAATCTTTAATGGTTTTTATAAATTAAATGTAAGATGAATATTTACTGGTCTGAAGCAACTTGGGTTTACTTGATTATTCAATCATTTTTTAATTTAAAAAATTTAAAAAAATATATACAATTTGGTGCAGTTGCTGATGTTTTTAGGCCAAAAGGTTTGAATTTCTGATAGCTTGTAATTCAAGTCAATGAGATCTTTACAACAGTATAGCAGACTACATACAAAAAAAATGCATATAAATATCAGTTGTCACTCTATATTCCCCAGTAATATGTCTTAATAAGATGATATTTAAATGCTTAGTTTTATGATCAAAGCTATGTAGATTTTATTGTGTGGGGCAAAACATATAATGCAATGCAATACATTAAAGGTGCCGTAGAACATCTTTTTAAAAGATGTAATATAAGTCTAAGGTGTCCCCTGAATGTGTCTGTGAAGTTTCAGCTCAAAATACCCCATAGATTTTTTTTTAATTAATTTTTTTAACTGCCTATTTTGGGACATCATTAAATATGAGCCGATTTAGGCTGCGGCCCCTTTAATTCTCGTGCTCCCGCCCACGGAGCTCGCACTTGCCTTAAACAGTGCATAAACAAAGTTCACACATCTAATATAACCCTCAAAATGGATCTTTACAAAGTGTTTGTCATGCAGCATATCAGATCATGTAAGTATGGTATTTATTTGGATGTTTACATTTGATTCTGAATGAGTTTGATAGTGCTCCATGGCTAAAGCTAACATTACACACTGTTGGAGAGATTTATAAAGAATGAAGTTGTGTTTATGAACTATACAGACTGCAAGTGTTTAAAAATGAAAATAGCGACGACTCTCTTGTCTCCGTGAATACAGTAAGAAACAATGGTAACTTTAACCACATTTAACAGTACATTAGCAACATGCTAACAAAACATTTAGAAAGACAATTTACAAATATCACTAAAAATATCATGATATCATGAATCATGTCAGTTATTATTGCTCCATCTGCCATTTTTCACTATTGTTCTTGCTTGCTTACCTAGTCTGTTGATTCAGCTGTGCTCATCCAGACATCCTGCCCTTGTCTAATGCTTGAACATGAGCTGGCATATGCAAATATTGGGGGCGTACATATTAATGATCCCGACTGTTACGTAACAGTCGGTGTTATGTTGAGATTCGCCTGTTCGTCGTAGGTCTTTTAAACAAATGAGATTTATATAAGAAGGAGACTCACTGTATGTTATTTCCATGTACTAAACTCTTGTTATTTAACTATGCCAAGATAAATTCAATTTTTAATTCTAGGGCACCTTTAAAGACTGAGAGATGTACACATAAACGTTTCTCAAAAGCCTGATTTTATACATTTTAAGATTTTTAAAAAAAAAAGTATATATGGATAATCATCTTGAATCATCAGTGTTCATCTTAAAATATTACTAACAATATACAAGTTATTACTGTGTATGCTTTACACAGCAAAAAGACATGTACCACAACCTGAAGGTGGACGTTTTTACAATTATACTATAAAAGGCTTTTTACTTGCTGAAAAAAAGTATAAACTATCAATCAGATGACAGAAGGCATGTAGTACATTGTGTACAACATGTTTTTCAGTAATGTTTTGATCATGCTGATAATTTAGAGGCCTCAGTAATTTGATTATCAAATTTGATACAGTTAGGCTTTATAACCATATTGTAATTAATTTCACTCACAGCTAGGGGGCGCAACTATACAACCATTTAAAACAGGAACAAACATATCAAACAAAGGCATGTATGTCAACCCCAGGCCAAGGACAAAGGAGATTTCCAGTAGCATATCAAGCGTGAGTATCACTGCCTCAAGACTAACCTGCCGTTGTGGTATTCCTGACCTCAGAACAGTGTCCAGGGTGAGGTTGACCCAGTCGTGGTGGTGGGGGTGATTGTGCGGCGGTCTGCGCAGAGTGAATATGGCCGAGCTCTTGGATTTAGCCGCTAGTTTCAACATCTGCTCCAGGCTGCACACTGTCTGGTTCCCCACTGACCAGCGCTCGGATGTTGACATGTACTGCACAGTCCAGAAAGGATCATCCTGCGTTCAGTGAAATCAGTCAAGTTATATGCAGATATACACACTTATACATTCCTAATGTAAAAGATTACAATTTTTAAATAAGAAGGAAACAAGGAAATGTAGTCTAAATTATAAAGCTATGACACCATGCTTAATTTGCTAGATCTTAAAAGGGTACATCACATTAGACAGCAGTGAAGTCCACTTACTGTATAATTGGAGTAAAAGCCAAAATTTAGATTTACATAAACCTTGGAGTTAAACAGACCATTTTTGTTACTGTACCTTTAAGATTTCTAGATGCAAATACATCTGTTATAACTGGCTATCCGCTTTGCATGAAATGCAGTATAGTTATAATTCATTAGATTGGGCTGATTGCACAAAACTAACAGTTGTTGATGTATAAACTTGGGCAGAAATATACTAATGTGCTGACATCATAACTGTGATGTTCTAAATGATCCGTTTTGCAATATAATTTCCATTAATGGTCAAGAGAGAGGCTTTGCGTGAATATTAAAGTACTTCTACATAATAGACTGAACATTAAAGTACATCTACATAGACTGTTTTTTTTTATGTTCCCATTAAAATTTAAAAACACAGTGTTGCCATAAATAACTGCAAATTGCTAACACTACTACATCACTAAATTCAGCTGTATTGAAAGTGAAAAGTGACAAGTGAACATTGTTGACATTGTTTAGAGCCAAAATGGCCCATACCTTCAGAAACCACTGGCCAGCATTCAGTGAGCTAAGATCAGTCCAGTTGAAGAGTGAAGCATCATCATACTGTCTCTCAGGGAACACTCTCCTCACGTTTGTGGTTCTCCTCAAAGTCCGGTCTCTCATGAGGAATGGCACACCATCTAGACTACAGCCAAAGACAGAGTTACTCAGCAGCATGTGATTAGACAGCACTTAGATTGCAACTGAGGAAGTGCTTCCATTAGGGCTGAACCTGCCAGCACTGCCGGTAATATTCAATGATAAGATAGTGAATAAAAGTGGGGAGTGGACATACTGTACGCTGTGACTGGCAGAAGAACATCTGTATGGACTTATAGCAATAGTGCGGTTGTTGTACAACAGAAGTAGTATTATTGCAAACCATTACTCTTCATTTGGAAGATGCCTTTTTACACATGACAACCCACAAACTGAGGTTAAATGCCTTGCAGGAGCACAGTGGTTGGTGGTAGCTTGTGATTGAACCTTTGGATTACCGGTCAAGATATTTAACCTCTAAGCCACATCAATTTTAATATGGTTTTATACCAGTGCCACCAACTCTCAATGAAATTAAACCATATGAAATTAAACCGAATTTGTACATGGTTTGTCTTGGTTTGCATATTAAAAACACCATTTAGACATATAAAGAACATAAAAAAAATGTATTTTCACCACACACAATAATAAAAAAAAAAATTGCAGTGTTTTTAAAAATGAGGTCAAAATTATTTTTGTGGTAATCAACATTATGCCAGAGATTCTATCCATAGAGCTTCACTATACTGTCTAAAAGCTCGAGTGAAGACTCTCTTTACCCAAGATAAAATACAACACAACAGTTGGACAATTTCTGCTCCATTATCTAAAGATGTGTGTTACGCAGGCAGAGTAGATTATAGCTTCTTTATAAAGTCTTCCTGTCTGTACCAGTGTTCAATTACTATGCACTCTCTGGGTTAAGAGACGACACGACTCATGCCAACCTCTCATTATAGCAGTCTCGCACTGCCACACAAGGATTCACACTTTGAAACACACACTGTGGCCTTGTGCCTTTAGAGACACACACACACACACACACACACACACACACACACACACACACACACACACACACACACACACACACACATATATACATATACACACACGCGGCTCTGTATAATCTATTGATTGAACTGTACCAAGAGGAGGAGAACCAGACAGAATGAATGTATGAATACCTGATGGTCACATCCGCCTCCAACCCACTAACATTTCTCTGCAGAGCTCGGTTGAAGGATAGGAGAGTGTTCTCTGGAGCGAGCTGAACAAGAGGAAGAAGAAAAAGAAAAGAAACAAAACCTTTTTAAAAAAATTAAGATGTGAAAATTACAAAGAATAAAGTATTGCATACTTTGACCCTATGGAAGCAGGAATGGAAAGACCATTGTTTAACCAAAATGTGAGACTCTTCTCACCCTGTAGCTAAGCGATAGCTAAACCTCTTCCTTGTTATGTGGATATAAATCAATAACTCATCTCACAGAGGTTCATTGACTGCTTGAGGGCCAGACAGATGCACAATCTATGGCTCCTCTGTGGTTCATGCTTATGCAACGGCATGCAAGCAGCAACTTGAGATCATCTGCACACAGCGGGTCTAGATGTACTAGTACACGTGACAAATGCAGAATGAGGGTGAGTCGGTTCCTTTGAAGCACAAGAGAATGAGGAGAGGAATATATTAAGGATCGACAGGATCAGTATGCATGTGCCTTTGGAGAGCACTTGGTTATGACCCTCATCTTTGAATTCTGGCTTTTAAAGCCATGGTGGTCAATACCACACCTATGATCTTCAACCAGCACCCTCAATGTGTTTGCAACCCAAGTTTGGGTGTTTACAGCTGTAGCTAGAAATGGAAGAAGACAATTACTGTAAGTTCTTCCAAAGAAAATTGTTCACTAATAGGCTAGCAGAAATGTTACATAACACTGCTACTAGAAAAACGCTTATATAAGGATGCTGAAATGTTATTTTTAATTATCTTTCTCATTTATTTTTCTGTAGCCCTATACAGAAGCGGACCAGTTTTTCCCGGGAGAAATTAGGTAAATTTGTGTTTTTCACAGATGATTTCAATCAAAACCAAATAAACATCTGTCTGTTTTCTTACACAAACACCATAAAATTACTGAGAAAATTAAACACACACATATATACCCTACCTGTCAAAACTTTGGAAAAATTAGGATTTAAATTTTTATATTTTTGAAAGAAGTATCTTATGCTCACCAAGGCTGTATTTATTTGAAGAAAATACAGTAAAAATAGCAATATTGTGAAATATTATTACAATTTAAAAGAACTGTTTTTTTTATTTTAATATATTTAAAAATGTGATGGCAAGGCTGAATCTTCAGCAGCCATTACTTCTGTGTCACATGATCCTTCAGAAATCATTGTAATGTGCTCATTAGGTGTTCAATTATTGACAATTATAATTATCAATGTTATATTATTAATATAATATATAATTTATTTATTCTATTGCTGCTTTTCATTTTTGTGGAAACCATGATGCACTTTTCAGGATTCTTTGCTGAATAGAAAGTTCAAATGAACAGAATATATATGTTTATAATATATACTTTGTATAATATATGTTTTGTGACGTACACATATAGACAATAGACCAAAAAAAGTCCAATTCCAGCTGAATCAGTACATGAAATCATAGATGTCCTATATTCATACCTTCAGGTAGTTCATAAAACTAATCCTGTCCAAATACTGTATTTGACTACAAATGTACAACATTTGCATTTTTTTTCTGTGCCACTATACAACAGAAATAACATTCACACACATCAAAAGCGTATTTGACATTTCAGAGCACAATACACCAATGATACACATGAGTGTATTGAAAACCCTTCATAACCACCAAACCTTGAACAACGCCTACGCAGAGATTCTCAGTGGCTCTTACCAGAGTTATATTTAGCTATGACAAGCCAGGGAAAAGAAATATGAGAAAGATAAATGGAGAGAGAGAAAGAAAAAGAGAGGGAAAAATTGTGAGGGATGGAAAGACAGGAAAGAGATACAAGCATTGAGAGAGAGGAAGGGCTAAACTGCCTCCAGCAATCCTTGATGTAGCCTAAACTTGATGTAGCATCTAGGGAAGACAGGAAGTGCACAACACAATGTTGACAATTTGGCAGCTCACCATTGGAGCTCCTTGATGGCCGATGACGGCTGGTGCTGCTTTGAGACTCCCACGCTCCATAATGCAGGGTGAGGTGATTGACAGCGGAATGAAGTAGAGCGTGAGGAGAACACTCAGGTAGATGAGGAGAACCATCAACTGGAACCCTAGAGAACCAACAACTTAGTTACCTGAAATTATAACTATGGTACAGCTCCAAAAAGTTTTTGTAAAGTATAAGATGTCTATAAAATTACTTTTTTAATCAATTTAAACTGTGATCACGTGTTATGTCATCTTCTATGTGAATGCTTGAAAGTGAGCGGTCTCATTGTTCATAATGTGCTTTCTAACATCATTAGTGCTGCTGTAAGTAAATGTATGTTGACAGTTGAGGAGTGCTGATTCGTCATGATTTTCTTTAAATTGTTACTCAGCCATGACAGCAGCTGTCCTGAAGAAGACAACTAAGCGTAGAAGTTGAGGCTAAAATGTGCAATAGCTTCCCTTGCAGCAATGCTAAATATATAACGTTTTTGCGTTGCATTATGAATTGCATTCTGACATTTCTGAGCACATGATGTGTGGAATCGAGCTTGCACAGCTATTTTAATTTACATGCTTGTGTAAAGTATTTTTCAGGGGGAGAGAAGTTTTCTAAATCTTACAAATTAAGATTTTAAAATACATTACCATTCAAAAGTTTGGGGTCTTCCATTTTATAATAATTTTTATGTAACCAAGGACACACTTTCTATTCATCACAATATTCATTGGTTTCAAAATATTAATAAGAAATGTTTCCTTGAGTACTAAATCAGCATATTAGAATGATTTCTGAAGGATCATGTGACACTGAAGACTGGAGTATTGATGCTGAAAATTCAGCTTTGCCATCACAGGGATAAATTACAGTTTGAAATATATCTAAATAGAACAATGTTATTTTAAATTGTAATAATACTGACATAATTGCAGTTTTAATGTATTTTTGATCCAATCAGTGCAGCCTAGGTGAGCATGAAAGATTTCTTAAAAAAAAAAAAAAAAAACTCTCACCGACCCCAAACTTTTGAACTCAGTAGGCTCTGTGTACTGTATGCCCCTGAGGAATGAAGAAATTTAGTTCTGATTAACTAAATGAGATAAACCAGTTAAATCTGTGCTTAGTTGAATCAGATGAGCTTGGGTAAACAGAAATGAGGAATCAATAACAGTATTTTAATTTCCTCCCTAATGCTGTAACATGAAACACCAGCGCATTGAGCTAGTGGAGATATCAATGTGTCTGTGTGATGTATCGATAGGGATGGAGAATTCCTGTGTGTATCGCTTTAATAATTAACATCTGGTTAATCATGATGCCTAACTGAGAGCATGAACTTTGTGCGAAGTGGATTCGACTTACTGGTTTTCTCTGCTCGCGCCACTTGTCCAGCCACCAGCCAGGCCAAAGCGGTAACTGCAGCTAAAGCGCCGATGTGCAGGAAGGGACCAGTAGCCTGAACAAAAATGGAGACATTCATTTGTTCTAAATACACAAACATAAATAGAATAAGAGAAATGTCTAGAAAATTGAGGAACCTTAAATGTCTGTAGAAAAATCATTTTACAGAGAGATTGCACACAAAAGACAAACTTCTAACCTAAAGCATACACTACTGTTCAAAAGTTTGGGGTCAGTAAGATCTCTTATTCTCACCAAAGCTGCATTTATTTGATCAAAATTACAGCAAAAACAGTAATATTATGAAATATTATTACAATTTAAAAAAAAACTGTTTCTATTTTAATATATTTTAAACTGTAATTTATTTATTCCCATGATGGCAAAGCTGAATTTTCAGCATCATTACTCCAGAAATCACTTTACTCACATTACTCCAGAAATCACTTTAACATGCTTAATAAGGAACATTCTCCTTATTATTAGGGCTGTCATGCAATTAAAATTTTGTATGTAATTAATTACATGATGTGGCGATTTATTAATCTAATTTTAATTCATCATCAATTTTGGCAGGGAAATAACCCCCAAAAGATCATTTGAAGTCATTATTGTGTAAAGCATCAAATAGACACTGCAAAAAGTAGCTTCAGAAAGAAATATATTATTCAATTCAACATTTTTACACAGGAAATTTTGGACCATGAGGTTGAGTAAATGATGACTGAATTTTCATTTTTGGGTGAACAATACCTTTCATTTTTTAAATGAATATGGAAATATGAAATCATTTTTTTTTTTTTTTTTAATAAAATTAGACTCTAAATGAGAAACTAAAACTGCCAGTAGGTGGTGGTAAATGTCTGATTAATGATTAAATACTATAATATTTCAACGTATATATGTATATGTGTTTATATATATATATATATATATATATATATATATATGTGTTAGGGCTGTTGAATTAATGCGTTCATATTCATATTTGTCATCATTCAACTGTGATGTAATGTCAGATGAACTACATAGGTCTGGGACGGCCAAGTGCGTTAATTGCGTTAAAAAATTTAATACGTTTTTTTAATGCATTTAATTAATATAATTAACGTGTTAAATGGAGCCCTAATTATTATCAATGTTGAAAACAGCAGTGCTGCTTAATATTTTTGTTTCCTTTCTTCAGGATTTTTTGATGTATATAGAAAGCTCAAAAGAACAGCATTTATTTGAATGATAAATCTTTTGTAATGTTACAAATGTATTTTACTGTCACTTTTAATCAATTTAATGCATCCTTGCTAAATATGTGTTAATTTCTTTCTCTCCACAAAAAAAATAAAAAATAAAAATTGTAATGACCCCAAAATTTTGAGTGGAAGTCTAACTAGAAAAACATAAATAGAAACTTCATTGCTTTTCAGGACTGTGGGAACCCTGGAGATGAGACATTTAAACGAACATACCTGAAGAGAAATCCAAACTACATCCCATTCCTCTCCCCACATCTGAGTGACGGATATCACACCAATTATTGTAGAGAGCAAAGCTACTGTCACACCAATCTAGTGAAAAAAACACAGACCAGTTTATTCAGTGAAAAGTCATTTTACGCAATTCCACTTAATTTAACCAAACTATGCTTCCATTTGTGTTCCTAAACAAACGGGAAATACAACTTTTACTCTCCCAATGTGGCTAGAAAGCCTCGGGGCATAACAAGGTGTTTGTGACACTGTGTCAAGGATTAATTTGGTTTGTCTCACACAAACGGACTGGGTTTTCTATTTCTATTCTGGGAAAAACATTTCAGAGGTTGACGAGTACCTTGTGGAGCCAGTGAAGATTTAACTGCTGCCCGACAGCTATATGACACAGGGCTAAAATCTGGAACAAAAAAAGATATTACATTAACAAAAAACTGGGTGACAGCAACTGTTCAGATAAAGTGTTAACTGGGATATGGAGCTAAAACAATGCTGAATGTGACGTGCACACACGTGTGAGAGAGAGAGAGAGCGTTAGTGGTTTTGGAGAGGTTTCGGTATGTAAACCCACAATGCAGTATCAGCGCTACAGAGCAGTTACAACTCACCATTAAAAATGTTATATAGGTGAAGCCAGCTGCCGTGGTGGCCAATATGGGAATGGTTCCATCGCTCCATTCCCCTGAACGGTTATATAAAAACCTGTGGGAGCACAATACCGGAAAAACGTTAACAGTTGATTATTCAGCATTGGAATTCCTGGGACTTATGTCCTTCATAATGTTCAGACTGCTTTAAGGCCCAACCAAATAACCAAGCCCCTGAAAAACAAATAGAAGCTACTAATCTTTTGACAGGCTCCACATTTCTCTTGCTCGCTCTCATGAGAGCTCTGGATTATATAAGTATACTTTTACCAAAGAGGTGGATGAGAGAGGCATCTGTTTCACAAAAAGCATCATCTGCCTAGTGCGTATCTTTGAAACAAAGGGAGATAAAGCATATGAGACCATGGGGCACAGAATCAGGGTCAGAATTAGCTTCTTCAAAATATAGACACAACGGCTGTGATCAGAATTGAATACCAGCTTACGTTTACTCAATACTGTGTAGTATATCCTGCATATGCTTTTCCACAATATGTTTCAAACTGTAGAATGCTGTAGACATCTTCACATACATTTCTAATTCAGAGAGTCACAAATTTTACATCTTTTTTTCATTTTTTATTCATATAATGTTGTGGAAGAAATGGCAAATGTTATGCTGCGTTCACGCTATGTTGTAATTATTGTAAATAAAGCTCTGTATGCTTTCGAATTGCTCTCGAGGAACTGAAATGGTGCAAACACATCTTTAAACGAATATTAAAGGGTTAGTTCACCCAAAAATGAAAATTCTGTCATTTATTACTTACCCTCATGCCGTTCCACACCCGTAAGACCTTCGTTCATCTTCAGAACACAAATTAAGATATTTTAGTTGAAATCGGATGGCTCCGTGAGGCATCCATAGGGAGCAATGGACACTTCCTCTCTCAAGATCCATAAAGGTACTAAAAACATATTTAAATCGGTTCATGTGAGTACAGTGGTTCAATATTAATATTATAAAGCCACAAGAATATTTTTGGAGCGCCAAAAAAACAAAATATTTTGTAAGACTTATTTAGAGATGGCCGATTTCAAAACACTGCTTCATGAAGCATCGGAGCATAATGAATCAGTGTGTCGAATCATGATTCGGATCGCGTGTCAAACTGCCAACGGCTGAAATCACGTGACTTTGGCGCTCTGAACAGCTGATTCGACACACTGATTCATTTATGCTCCGAAGCTTCCTGAAGCAGTGTTTTGAAATCGGCCATCTCTAAATAAGTCGTTATTTAGTTTTTTTGGCGCTCCAAAAATATTCTCGTTGCTTTATAATATTAATATTGAACCACTGTACTCACATGAACTGATTTAAATATGTTTTTAGTACCTTTATGGATCTTGAGAGAGGAAGTGTCCATTGCGCCCTATGGATGCCTCACGGAGCCATCCGATTTCAACTAAAATATCTTAATTTGTGTTCTGAAGATTAAGGAAGGTCTTATGAGTGTGGAACGGCATGAGGGTGAGTAATAAATGACAGAATTTTCATTTTTGGGTGAACTAACCCTTTAAATAAAAATGGCAAATTTCACAAAAAAATCAAGTAAAATATGTTTTCCAGAAAAATATTAAGCAGCCCAATTGTTTTCAACATTGATAATATAAGAAATGTTTCTTGAGTATTAGAATGATTTCTGAAGGAATGGAGACTGGAGTAACGGCTGCTAAAAATTCAGCTTTGCCATTGCATTAAATATTTTTTACTATATCTTTGATCCAATAAATGTAGCCTTGGTGAGCATGAAAGACTTCTTTCAAAAACACACACAAAAAAAAACATACTACTGCAGCAATAGTAATGTGTTTATCTGAGCCTAGAATCAGAATGGAAAGTGGGTGGGCATGTCATACATCACCCTTCAGCACGGACTGGCTAAACTGCAGCTTGGTGGGCGGAGCCATATCTAGGGTTTGCTAGATGCATCCCCTGCCTAATCACGGATTCTCCATGCACAGTCCCTCGGGGCATTAACTAGAGGTCGTTGTGAATCAACCCTTTTTGTCCTCTACAGTAACATCAAGGACTCATGTCATGTACCTCCCATGAGACTGTGTGGGGAGAGGTGGAGGCCAAATAAAGGGAGGAGAGAAGTGACATTGAAAAGGAAAAGAAAACAGAAGACGAAAGATTTTTTAAAAAAGGAGATCAGGAGGATTATGAGAAAATGCCCTTGAGGGAATAAGCAAACAATGGCTTTTACAACCACATTGTTTTTAAATGTCCAGTTTTACGGAGTATGTGTTTTCTGGAAATTGGAAGATTATGTAATATTGTATGCAGCTTGTTCAAAATGCAGTGGCCAGGTTACTTATGAATACAGGAAGGAGAGACCATATGACTCCTGTTTTGGCAATTGGTTACCTGTCAAGCAGCGAACAGAATTCAAGGTGCTGACGTATGTTTTTAAAGCTCTTAACGGTTTGGCCCCAGTTTATAATTCAATGCTTATCAATACTTGCTGCTCCTCCAGATCTCTTGCTGCTTTTGGATATTCCAGTGTGAGGGTGATATAGTATTTAATTCTTTCTTTCTCTTTTTTTGTTAAGCACTTTGGTATACTTGCATTTTTTTAACTGCTTTATAAATAAATTTGATTTGACTGTAAAAATGTCAGAGCGTGATTAATTAGCTACACCATGACTGAATGTAAATGTGTTTTTGTGTGTTAAAGACCCCCTGTGGTGAAAATCAAGTTTTTAATGTTGTTTATATGTCTATGTAGTGTTTTTAATATACTTTAAGACAAACCATGTGCAAATTCTTGAGTCAGCACCATCGCTGAGTATTTTATGTTTGAAACTGCAGTAAACCAAAGACAGTCTAAAACCCGCGGTTTGAAATCGGTGATGTTTGTGACGTCACAGACTACCTTGTAACCAATCACAACAATGTGCCGGCAGGCTTTAACATATCATCAACTATGACTGCTCTGAAGCAAGAAAATCCCAGGTTATCCCAGTAAATTTTCTGTTGATATGAAAAATTGTGTAGATTTATCAATATAGTGAGTCTATTACGATGTTATGATGAACTATATGCCTGATGTTCTGAGTTCAAAGCGTTTGTAAGGATACTGATTGTTAGAAGACAGCTGTCTGACTCTGAGATGAAGAACAGGAACGGTGTGTGTAACATTAGCAACACATTATTAGCTGTTTGATAACGTAGTCAAGCAAAAGGCTATCTATAATAATTCATATTAATTAATGACAGAACCGTCGCAAGGGCTGTGCCAAGTGTGCGAGTGCATAGGGGCTCGAGCCAAAGTAAAGTGACAGCTGACTTGAAGTAAAGCCAATAAAGTTCATGTTTTTGTCCTTCGAAATATTTTAATACTATAAAACATAGCTAAAACAATATTGCTCTGAGTGTGTGCGTGAGACCGTGATTCGTGTGCATATGTCAGTCGGTGTGTCCTCACACGTCAAGTTCTGAGAGAGCTATTCAGTCCATTATAAATTCTGATTTTGGCCGCCTCTGGAATGGATCAAATCATAGATATTAGCCTACCTGATAAGTTCAAGTAAATACGCACTCATTCAAGGATGTGCATTTATTTCATGTACGGAGAAGGCACTGGCGCCTGCAGGATCTCATCTGAATGTTTTATTTAAAGTGGATTCAGACCGTTTTGCAAAGGCGTTTTACCAATTCATAATTTGAAACACAATTTAAGAGTCAGAAAATATGAGCAGTTCAGTTGCACAGCTGTTAAACTGAATATACGAAGCGAAGCAAGCTTTTTTCTTAAATATCCACAACACGAACAACAAATCTTGTATGCTTGTCACAACAGCAACAGTATACTCTGAGCTAATTTGCATATTCATTGATCCGTGTATATTAAATGAGGCAAGGGTGTAGAGTTACATTCAAGCTATTTTAAGGCATGAAGAAATTTTTTTCACTTGAATTTTTTTTTTTAAATATGTCATTTTGGTGATCAAAGATGAGTTTTAAGGGATAAAATAATTGACTACAGGGGGACTTTAATATTATACAGCATTATGCAGATATACTAAATTATACATCATGTAATATAATTAATTTTATATATAAATAAATATTATATATCATATAACAATATTATACAACATAAAAATCTTAAATTACTATATATGTATAATTTATTTCTATATTTTATGTAAACTGTATTTAGTACACAAAAATGAACAATACACAACAGGGAACACTGCACTTGGTCCTATACCCTATAATGCACTGCTCAACTTGCCCTTCCATTTAATGTTTGGAAAATTAACTGGAAATATTAGCAACCTCGATTCTCAGCATATGTATCTTGACAACATTTAATTGGAATGACAAAAGCTAACCGATTTTTACACAAACTTGCATTAAAAATACAAAATAACCACATTTATTTAAGATGATAATTAGCTGAATTAAATTGTGCAACCTGTATACAATGCGATATAGCACACTACTCTAATTCATTGCATAATGCATACTGTTTTCAATACTAAAAGTAGTACAATCAGTATACTGCACAGTATGTGCAATCAGCGATTCCATTCTGAATACTAGCCAGAAACAGTCCAGCCTATCTATTAAAATTGTAATCTGTTCCATCAGAGCCTTTTCCATTAACTCTGGATTACTTTAAGCATAGGATTATAACAAATTTGTTTTGGGAAAGCTCATGAGTTTCTTAGATATATCTCTGCAGAGAAACAGAGATTGTGGGAATGTTGATGAAAGTGTATGATTTTATAAGGCCTACTCACCAGTTAAACTCGCTGTAGTCATTGTGGGCCTCCCACCAGAAGTAAAACCACACCAGTAACAAGAAGAAAGTGCAGAAGAGAATGAGGGACCACAAACACTCCCACTGGAACAGAAAAACAAGTTTAAAACGGAGATTAAAATAAATCTGTTCCATAATATATGTCTATCAACATCAGTATTATTAAACAGTCACTATGAGAAACTGACAAAAGATAATCTCGAGACCTAGACGGAGAACAACTTTTATTTCAAAATACTGTCAACACTGTTTAAAAACTGAGTGAAATTTAATATAGAGTTCTCAAAATGCCCCAATAAGGACATGACTGCATACTCGTATGAAACGCAATTAATCTGAATAGAGCTGCTTCAATAGTGAGATCTGCCTTCATCACAGATTCATTAGTGAAACATTAGTTCTGCTCTCGGCAGGGTACAACAGAATTCAGATTTCACTTTCTCAACCAAGACATTAAGAGATGCATCAAATCATTGCAAATCTGCAATAATTTCCCCATACTTTACTCGCATACGTAAAAAACTATGCTTTCTCATCTGATGGTCTTCTCATCAATGTTTATTTAATAACTGGAAGTGACTTGTTAAACATCCCATACTGATTTGCTTTATAGATAAATTATAGACCGGAATGAAAATATCATTGATTTAGTATGATCTTTTAGTATCATGTTTCCCCTAGCCACACTGGTATATTTTCTCCAGTTTATATCTTCCAGTGGATAAAATTGGCATTTAGCATTTTACATGAGCATTTCTCAAACATACACAAACAAGTATTCAACAACACCTTCTTTGAGAGTTTCATTTCAGCATATCACAGGCACTTCCCACACATTTTTTACTTGTACATATACACACCCCTGGCACAGCCAACCTCTTGACAATAACCAATGTACTGTGAATAATGTCCGAACCTAAAAATATCACCATTTATTTGGCTCACAGAGTAATGTGTTGTCTACAGCACACAATATAATTGGTTTTGTGGATTAATGAAATTGCTAGTGTGCAATTACATAAACCATGAAAAACAAATAAAACATTCATTTATTCTGACATAAATTCTAATGCTTTAATGTTCGAATGGACAAATGTTACTATTTTCAAATCATTTCTTAATGGTTTTCCTCTTTAATCCACCCTGGTGATTCAGTGTCAGTTCTGTATATGGCAGACAACTTCTAATTCCTGCACATTATTTAGATTATTATTATTTTTCATTTTTTTGGGGGGAGGGGAATGAACTGAAAGAGAGCAAAAATACAGGTATCAACCACCCAGTATAATGAAAACGACAAAAATATACTTTTTAGAACAGCATGGCCAAATAAAAAAAATTAAATAAAATAAATAAATTTAAACCTGGTTACATAAAGAAATTCACTCTGTTCTCATAGCAAAATAAAGACAATGCACCATGACAGCACTTATTCCAATAATAAAAAAATAAAAAAATAATCAGCAGAAACACAAAGTACTCATACTGTCAATCTTCCTCCTCGTCACTACACAAAGAATGAAAAAAAGGTCTGCCATGAGGGAGCAGAGCAATGAAAACAGTTTTGAAATGTTCAGAAACGAATGATCCACTTGGTTCACAAAAAGCAGTAATCATGTATTAATTCCTAAGCCCCATCATCCAAAAACACCTAAATATAGATGGATAAAGAGGATTATGGGTAATTCTAAGCAAAAAAAATAAAAAAAATACACACAAATACATGCTGCTAAACCTGACATCACAGGCTGTCTGAACGCGCCAAATCAATAGCACACCATAAAACAGGTCAAATGTCAAAGGCGGTTTTGTTTTTCCAAATGATTTTTCCATAGAGTTTAAAAATGACACCAGACTGCAACAACGGAAATGTTTAACACTGACATGGTGGTGGCCTGTAGTTACAAAGGTACTCTGAGTTCAACATTATAATATACAATATGAAAAAATGATATTCATTTTAATTAGCTAAAGATTACATTAAAGTTATGTTTTTAAAGATTAACTTTAAGTGAGCATTAGATGACAGCAAAGGAAATCTACATATGAAAACAAGGAGAAATGAGCATGCACAATTACATATACAATACCAACCACGTTTTTTAAGCACAAGATTTATCATTTATTAAGTCACATCACTTTGAAAGATAGTTCAGCGTATGAATTGATAAACTCGGCTGTGTTTTTGGCACTGGTGTATTTGTAGCAGATTGCAATGACATCATCAGGGTCAATAAGCAACAAGCAGGAGACAACTCAACAGAAGGGATTCAGAGCAATGCTGGGCGGCAAATTGTGT
>NC_063059.1:12941687-13009187 GCF_018812025.1 Megalobrama amblycephala | reverse complement strand
AACTAAAACGTCTTTTAAAATCATGTGCTTTTTATGGTTTTCAGCCCCAAAAAACAATGTTTTGAAAACCTAAAACAATTGTACACTGTAAAAAAGTATCATTTTAATGGTAAAAGACTAAAAATGCTATGTTAAAAAAACCTGATAATCGTTTAACAGTTTAACAGCAAGTTCCCTTATTATAAACACAGTGGAAAACTATGAAATCTAACAGGAAATTTAATGTATATTACTGTTAAATTTACAGTTTTTGGCAATTAAAGACCAAATTATCTTATAATTTACAGAATTCACTGACACTTCACATTTGATGGTTTATAAAGGTACAACAGATTTTAGTACTTCAGTAGGTTGTTATATTAATATTATATCAGTTAAAGGGGACCTATTATTAGCCTGACTACGTCAGACTTCCTACTTCCGCTCAATTTCATTTCGCTTCTGTACTCAGTCTGATACAGTGTCAGAGCTTTGTGTTTGCCACCGGTCTGGAAACAGCCGGGCCAATCAACGAACAGAGGGCGGGCTGAGAGCCGTGACGTAATGCTAAGCGCCGAGTTTTACATTGTAGGTTAGAGAAATCGAAAACCGAAACGACCGCGGAAATGGGAAACGAGACACGGGATGCAAACTTCGGGATGCATTAACTTCGCATAATCTGCAAAAGTCGTTTACAGCCATGTTCACTCCGGTATTTCGCTCGTATCATCATGTGTTTACAACAGGTTTACAGTGGAAGTTCAATCATAGATTTGAGTTCGATGCATGATGTCTGTGCTTCGATGCGGCTGTACAGGCCCATGACATACGTCATAACTAAACGTATCTGATTGGCTTACGGGTAACCAATGATTTTAAACTTCAGACAAGCGCCCCCTAGCGAGAGAGAAAACACATCTCTATTATGCCATTCCAGACTCTGTCTACGAAGCAAAGTGAAGTAGCAGAGTCTGGTATTACCAGGCTAACCTATTATCCCCCTTTTCACAAGATGCAATATAAAGTCTCTGGTGTCCCCAGAATGGCTCTGTGAATTTTTTTGCTCAAAATAACCCACAGATAATTATAGCTGGTCAAATTTGCCCCTATTTGGGCGTGAACAAAAACGCGCCTTTTTTGTGTGTGTCCCTTTAAATGCAATTGAGCTGCTGCTGCTCCCAGCCCCCTTTCCAGAAGAGGGCGGAGCTTTAACAGCTCATGCTTCAACAACAAAACTGGAGAATCTCACGCAGCCAAAATGTCAGTAACGGTGTTCAGCCTTACCTGCGCCTTATAGTCTGTAAAATGTAAATGTAAAAAAGTAAAATGATTTGTGCAAATACATAACACTTTACCGACTTTCTGCGGCACATTTCCTTCATTATTAAAATTCAACCACTGTTTCCTCAGTGGCTCAGGTGGACACTCTTATGTTCATTAGTACATCCAATAACAGAACATTTGTAATGTTTTTTTGGCGCAGATATTGCGTCTCTCCAGCTGCTACAGCAAGGAAACAGAAATGGCGGACTGCTGCAGCTCACTCAGGGCGGTATCTATGCTAATAGGGCAGATCGTCACCAGTCATGGGCGGGGCTCTTACATAAAAGTAGGGGGAAATCTGGAACCGCGCATTTAGAGAGACTGTTCATGATAATGGATTATTTAAAAAATAATTTTTTACCATTATAAAATTTTGGTGGATTTTTACCATTATAGGCTGTTTGTTTACATACACATCTGTGTTCAAACACCTTATAAAAGTGAATTTTGCATAATAGGTCCCCCAGGTTTGTAACAGTAAGTTTAAGTTCAATCAGTAGCACCTAAAATGTTGCTACCATATTTTGTTGCAGTAAAGTTCTGGCAGACACAGCTGCGGTTTTATTTACCGCAAATTTCACATTTCAAAATAAATTTTTTTTTATATTGTGCTTGCTTTAAAAGATGTCACTTTTGAGCAGTTTGGGGGTCTTTTTATACCTTTAACCTGCGGCACACAGTCTCCACCATGTTACTGAGCTGATCCCAGCGCTGTCCGCAGTCCTTCGTCATTTCTACGAGCCGTGTGCCCATAGTACCTCTAAACAGGTCAACCAGAGTTCGACTCCTCTGGGTCAAGCCGTCCAGCTGGGCTAAACGTATCCTGGCCTCAGCACGCAGGTTCTGGAAGGAGATACAAAAACAACCGGTCTTTGGCTAATGGTGACATCATGCGATTAACTAGCAGGGTAACCCCCTCTAAACTCTAAAATTAACAACCGGAAGGTAAAAAATAAATCCCACCAGTTCTCTGATTAATTAAAGCAGGTTATTTTAAGAAATTTGTGCGAGGAGTTGAGACGGAGGGAGGCGCAATGGTGCTTAAGAGGAGAGCCAAGGAGTTTGATGACCATTTGGTGTCATTTATCTTCACTGGCACAAGTCCCAGGCTTCTAGACAGTCTGAGTAAATGTGCTGTCTGCGCACGTGTAAGTGTGTCTGTCGTTGATTACACTTTCATTGTAGAAAGCATGGCCAGTATCCACTCAGCAACAGACACCTGTAATGACTAATCGGAGATGGTATTGCGCTCATCTTGTAACAATAACACAGCAACTAGAGTTTCAGGGGTAATTTGTCTTTTGACATCTCCGTTTAAGAGTTTTAACCCTCAGATTTAAAATGGTCTGGCTTTAGCTCTACTGTGTTTCTAGGCCTCTTTTTTTTTTTTTTTTTTTTTTTTTTTTTTTTTTTTTTTTTTATAAATTGTTGATAATTTGCAATAAATTTAAGCTTATCTTTGTGAATTTCATTCTGACATTTTGGATAACCTTTTTCTATATATGCTTTTTCTTCTTTCAAAAGAAACCACAAATATGACTGTGATCAAAAGGCATTTCTTGGGTTTGCGTTCAGAATGATATATATAAAAAAAAAAAGAATAATAATAAAATAGGGTTCAACGGAACCACACTATTTTTTGTCTCATCTATTATTTTATTCAAAAATTACATACAAACAAATTACTTTAATATACCCCTTTTATGACGAGCATGTTATTAATTTCTATAGTAAAATTAATTTTCTATATTCTCCCAAAACAAATCTCAGGATGATATAACTAACATCATAATGAAGGAAAAAAAACAACAACAACAACTCAAAAAAGGAACAAAATTGTTGAAAATAATAATAAAAAAAAAAAAAAAAAAAAAAAAAAAAAAAAAAACACTACCATTCAAAAGGTTTAGATTGGTAAGATTTTTAAATGTTTTTAAAAGTCTCTTCCACTATTTGTTTGATCCAAAATACAGCAAAAACAGTAATACTGTGAAATATTTTTACAATTTAAAATAACGTTTCTATTTGAATGGATTTTTAATTGTAATTTATTCCTGTGTTGGCGCGCATATATATATATATATATATATATATATGCGCATGTTTTTTCTGAACACTGATTAAGATGTGTACACAAACATTTTCCATACACCCTGAATACATGTTATTTTTACTTGGTCACATCACATGACTTTTAATACATTTAAAAACAACAACAAAAAAACGCAAGTAACACTTTTAAAACCAGCCAATAAAAAAATCATATTTTTAAGAACTTGGCATGCGTTTCATTTCTTTTTTTTTTTCCTTTTTTTTCTTTTTTTTTATAAAAACACACTCTTACCTGTCTTCGACATTAAAATTAAGCATCTAACAGCACAGAAAATAGACCAAAAGTCTCATTACCTCATACTTTTGTAACTCCTCTTTTGCCGTAATATACAGCACATGGCTGGAGTTCGGGGACGCTGCTATTTTCTCAGCTGATCGAAGCCAGTCATCCAAGCAGGAGAGTTCCTTCTTGAATTCATACCACAGCATCCACCTCCTCTCCAGCCTGATGGACCAATAAAAAACAATTAGGTACGACAGTCGGTACAGATCAGTTACACAGACAGGTTTCCAATACACTTGGATGCCTACTCACTTGACGCAGCCCTCAAGAGAGAAGGAAACATCTTGGCTCAAGTCTCCAATGGACGACCACTCATTAGAGAACTCATTCAAATCATCATGTAGCTGAAAGCTTCTCGTGGGAAAGCAGGTCTCAGAGGACTGTAGGTAGAGACCACTTTGGTGGTTCATTTCAACACATGTTTGCATCTCTCCTGCGTCTTCACTTCCTCTGGGGCCTACTCTGGTGTTACCATGGTGACTGGCTTTGATTGACATCTCTTCTAACATCCTGGCATCACCAAATGCCACCTGTTTACAAGAACACAAAGGGAGGTCAGTTCATTAGGGTCAAACACAGCAGGATGCATAGACATATTGTTCTGAGCTCTTGCAGTTATGTAGTCTTCCTTATGAAGATGTATGCATTGTGGGATAAATTCATTTCAATGCATCAAAACAGAGTGGACATTTCATGTACTTTATGGGTAGTTGACATTAATTTTGGGAAATATTTTAGGAAGCATTAAAAAAAAAAATATTTTAAACAAATTTGCTAATTTAATGGACTATGCATGCAGATTTTATAAGCCTGATATTGAGAGACAAATAAATAAACAGTACTTTAAAAATCCATTTGTCAATTTTGAAAGTAAAATGCATTAAAAATGGTGTAAAACACAAGTGGTGACCAAGATTTAAAGGTGCCCTCGAATGAAAAATTTGAATTTACCTCGGCATAGTTGAATAACAAGAGTTCAGTACATGGAAAATGACATACAGTGAGTCTCGAACTCCATTGTTTCCTCTTCTTATATAAATCTCATTTGTTTAAAAGACCTCCGAAGAACAGGCGAATCTCAACATAACACCAACTGTTACGTAACAGTCTGGGTGTACGCCCCCAATATTTGCATATGCCAGCCTCATGATCGAGGCATTACACAAGGAGCAGGACGTCTGGATGTGCACAGCTGAATCATCAGACTAGGTAAGCAAGCAAGAACAATAGTGAAAAATGGCAGATGGAGCAATAATAACTGACATGATCCATGATATTTTTAGTGATATTTGTAAACTGTCTTTCTAAATGTTTCGTTAGCATGTTGCTAATGTACTGTTAAATGTGGTTAAAGTTACCATCGTTTCTTACTGTATTCACGGAGACAAGAGCCGTCGCTATTTTCATTATTAAACACTTGCAGTCTGTATAATGCATAAACACAACTTCCATTCTTTATAAATCTCTCCAACAGTGTAGCATTAGCCTGTTAGCCACAGAGCACAGCCTCAAACTCATTCAGAATCAAATGTAAACAATATAACAGTATACAATACTCACATAATCCGACGCATGCATGCAGTATGCATGACGAACACTTTGTAAAGATCCATTTGAGGGTTATATTAGCTGTGTAAACTTTGTTTATGCACTGTTTAAGGCAAGCGCGAGCTCCGTGGGCGTGGAGCACGAGAATTAAAGGGCCAGTAGCCCTGAATCGGCTCATTTATAATGATGCCCCAAAATAGGCAGTTAAAAAAATTAATTAAAAAAAAAAAAAATCTATGGGGTATTTTGAGCTGAAACTTCACAGACACATTCAGGGGACACCTTAGACTTATATTACATCTTTTTAAAAAAAGTTCTAGGGCACCTTTAAGATATATCTTTTTAAATGAATAAAAATATTGAACAAAATAAATCTAATTAAAATCAAATAAAAACAAAAATCAAAGAAAAATCAAATATTTAATAAACCAAATCATAATAAAATAAAATACATGAAAATTTCAAAAATACATTTATAAGTTTATATAAGTTTATATATTTATACATTTATAAGTCAAAATAATCATATACATTCATAAATAAAATACAAAAAAAAAAAAATCTTTAAATAAATTTATAAATAAAAACAAGAATAAATTAATGAATGAAATAAAAAAAAAGTCATAAAATACATTTTGATTCAACATAAGGTCAGAAGATTAAGCCAATACAATTCACAGTTGACAAATGAAATGAAGTTATATGCAGAATGTCCACCGTTACATATTTTCTCCTTAAAATCTCTCATCTAAAAAGAATTTCATGTTCATTCACAGTGCATAAACCCACATTTGCAGTATCCGGTTAGAAAAGCTGTGGTTTCTCTGCATGACTGCTGAATTAGAACTTTCAGACACCTCAGACATGGAGAAAAGTCTCCTGTGCTCTGGGGTATAATTTCAGCCATCAAAAACCATAAATCAGTTTTATACCCATTACCCAAAGGAGTTACGACGTTGCTGCCACAGCCCTGGCAGAAAAAAAAAAAAAAAAAAAAAAAAAAACAAGCCAAATAGATTTTCCTCACTCTAATACCTGCATAATGTGGCTGGCAGAGCAAGGTCAGCTATGCCAGACCATGGCTGCTGTCAATCAAGAGCGATGGTCCCAAAAGCTCCTTAGCTGACCTCATGAAAAACTTTAAAAATGTTCAAGAATAGCTTAAGAGCCTACGTCCGTCTCAAAAGCGGCCTGCATCTGTATTTATGAAGGACTTGCCTTGCGAGTTCACTTGGGGAGAACAGTTCTTTCAAAACTTCAAGCCCAACCAGCAAATAACTCAAAGTTAGATGGGCATAATTTACCTGCAACCTTGCCGCCCACCTCGGCCGCCTCCACCGAAGGCACACACCGACTTCAGACTCAGCCAAAATAACGGCCCTTTCTCAGGGTCTGCTGAGAGTTTGCCCCAGTGGAGGGCATTAAGGCACTGGACTGAGTCTCAAGGCAGTCAGGTTGAAAATCGAAGTCACCGTTATTGCTTTTCTCAACCTGCAGAGAATGTTGTTCTCGCCTGAGGAGTAATGGAGTGCAAACACGACTGCAATCCATACTCTGTTCCTAACCTTTTCAGAAGTGAACAAACTTACAGCAGGCTGCAGGCCATATCCCATCTCATTGGTGAGCTTGTGTCTTGAGGAACAGGCGTGTACGTGTGACACCCAACAGGCGTGCAGTGACACAATGACTGTAAATGGGATGTTAGGAATATGATTTCATGCTGATTTTCACCCTGTAGGCCTACAGTACATCCCAGCCCAGCTTAAGTTACATATCATAATGTTCCAACACAAAAACCAAACCATGGAGATTGTCATACAAGCCCAACACGTGGTATTGAGGTATCGCAAGTTCTCACAGGTGCAAATGTAAAATAAACGTGACCGTTTTGATATCCAATCCAGTCACGGACAGCTTGACCATAGTAATCATATACATATAATCCTGCAGGAAAGTCATGGACAAGGATCATGGTAAATTAATATAGACAGCAGGATCAGAAAGCAGCAAGAGACACACAAGGATGTAAATGACAGGCCGGATTACAGATGCTTAGTCATCCCATTCAGCTAGTGTCGGTGGTTTGGCTAGAAACAGACGAGGCAGGTGCATCTGGGGACCTTTCCATAACACAGCTCGCATTTGAATGAGCTGGAGTCGAATAAACACGCAAACTGCTGTCTGTGAGTGCGACAGAGGACAAAAGGCCCTTACATTTAGGCGAAAGGTGATGCAGGATGAGTCTGCAATGTGGAAGCAAATGAAAAGTAATGATGCATTCAATGCATCAATGACGTTCAAATCACTCTCTGGCTTCTTATTCAGGTTTTATAGTCCATTTTTCCAGATCACATGACACCTCTGTACAGGCACAAAACACCCTCACAGAAAATGATCGTCGCTCTGGGGAGAACATCATTTTTCTTTCTTAACGGCGGATAAAGCGGAGCTTGTCTCCTTGTCGCTGAATAAACCTCACGGCAAACGGAGGTAATGTTACCCTTTCGGTGGCCAAAGACAATTACTTCCCTTGGTTTATGATAAGCCTGGGAAAGGTCATAACACTCTAAAAGCTCAGACTGTTGCTGTTTTCAAGCGGAGCAGTAAACACGCAATCTCTTGCCAAGCTCAGGGCTCGGACTGAATCTCATCCCACACGCTGCCAAGCAAATAGTATAACCGACAATTTCAGCCCACATTCTATTGATTAATTTGAGGTGGAGGACAAAAATGGGTTTAACAGCATGTCTAATGACTCTAATCGATCACATCACTGAAAATCTCTATAGTAAATACTAATTAGACTCATGGACCAACATTCCAGATGTAAACTAACTTTCCTACAATACCAAACTATGAACAGTCTACTAATGCGGTTTAGTCAAGTCAAGTCAAGTCAAGTCAAATGATATGAATTGGTTTAATCCAATTGAATTGGTTTAATCCAATTCATATCAGTAGTTCTAAAAGGAAATAAAATGCAACAATCACTAAATATCCATTTATTAAATAAACATCTATATAAAACTACTACTAAAAAAAAAAAAAAAAAAAAAATAGAGAAAAAAAATGTAATATAATATAATATAATATAATATAATATAATATAATATAATATAATATAATATAATATAATATATACACCAAAAGTTTGGAAACATTACTATTTTTAATGTTTTCAAAAGAAGTCTTTTCTACTCATCAAGCCTGCATTTATTTGATCAAAAATACAGAAAAAAACAAAAAAACAAAACAGTAATATTGTAAAATATTACTACAATTTACAATAATGGTTTTCTATTATAATATAATTTGTGTCTGTGATGCAAAGCTGAATTTTCAGCATCATTACTCCAGTCTTCAGTGTCACATGATCCTTCAGAAATCATTCTAATATGCTGATTTATTACAAATGTTGTGCTGCTTAATATTTTTTCTTAATATTTTTTTATAATGTGATACTTTTTTCAGGATTCTTTGATGAATAAAAAGTTTAAAAAAAAAAAAAAAAAAAAAAAAAAAAAAAAGAGCAGCATTTATTTAAATTAAATCTTTTGTAACAATATACACTACCGTTCAAAAGTTTGGGGTCAGAATTTTTTTCTTTTTCTTTTTCTTTTTTTTTTTTTTGAAGAAATTAATACTTTTTTCAGCAAGGATGTGTTAATTTGATAAAAAGTGATAGAAATATTTTCTAAAAATATAAATCTTTACTATTTTGAATAAATGCTGTTCTTTTTGACCTTTTATTCATCAATGAATCCTGAAAAAAGTATCACAGTTTCCAAAAAATATTAAGCAGCACAACTGTTTCCAACACTGATAATAACTGAGTATCAAATCAGCATATTAGAATGATTTCTGAAGGATCATGTGACACTGAAGACTGGAGTAATGATGCTGAAAATTCAGCTTTGCATCACAGAAAAAAATATATATATTTTAAAGTATATTAAAATAGAAAACCATTATTTTAAATTGTAGTAATATTTCCGTTTTTTTCTGTATTTTTCATCAAATAAATGCAGGCTTGATGAGCATAAGAGACTTCTTTCAAAAAAATTAAAAATAGTAATGTTTCCAAACTTTTGAATGGTAGTGTGTGTGTGTATAATATAATATAATATAATATAATATAATATAATATAATATAATATAATATAATATAGCATGTTAAAAACACTACATAGACATATAAACAACATTAAAAACTTCACATTCAAATTCAGTCAACACCAATGCCGAGTATTTTCTCCTTAAAACTGCAGTAAACCAAAGATCGTCTCAAATGCAGTTTGAAATCGCTCCATTTCCTATCGTCACAAACATGTAACCAATCCAGTCAACATGCAGGGATTTTCCTTTCATGCTCCTAGTCTTTTTTTCCTATCATGCTTATAGTGCTTATGCTTATGTATTTATTTTTTTTTTTTTTTTTAATGCTTGACCACAACAATTACAAAGCAGAAAAAAATGCCAGGGTTAAAAATATAAAATACAATATCAACCAAACGAGAAAGTAAACTAAATAAACCAGCTTTGATATTTCACAAAATCTTAAATGTATTAAATAAATGAATGGTTTTAACAGCTTTTATGTTTGTACTGTCCTTAATAGAACTTTCTAATTATTTCAATACCACAGAAAGAGGTTTCTGATTACTACACCGAATTTACACCGATGAATATGAAACAAATATAAATCACAAGATTAATAACATGCACTTCATTTTCCAGACTCTTTTCATAATTGAAAAACCCAAATATTAAAGTATAACAAAAGAATATTGCATAATTTATCAAATAAATTTAGAAATGTCCCACCACAACCTCCTTGTATGGGTATATAGACCTATTTTACTCACAAATCCAAGTTTATATCTCACAATTCTTAGAAGGAAAAACAGAATTGTGAGATATACTCATTATTCTGTCTTTTTTTCTGCAAGTTTCTGCAATTCTGACTTTTTTCCCCCCTCAGAATTGTGATATAAACTCACAATTGCGAGTTATAAAGTCCGAACTGGGAGATATAAACATGTAAATGCAAGAAAAAAAGTCAGAATAGTGAGATAAAAATGTTATATGTTTAAAAGTATGTAAATGTAAAATGTTACGGGGTTTTTTTGTGGGAAAGTGGGAAAGAGAGATAGAGAGAGAGAGAGAGAGAGAGAGAGAGAGGGACGGGTTTGGGAAAGGACCACGTGCCGGGACTAGAACTTGAGTCATCCAAAGCACATTAGCGCTATATGACGGCACGCTGCCCATGAGGCCATCGGCACCAAAATGTTATAGGTTTATGTAACATTTCATGCTGTAACTGCTATGCATGTATAACCCTTATAAACTGCATATGTGAATATTATGTAGACATACTGTTTACATCAAATGCTTTAACAGTAGACTAATCATCAGTCCAGTCTGTGACTTGCAACATAAACATCTGCGTTTAGCTTCAAAGGGCATCTTCAACTACGGTATTCTATAAAAAAAATGACTAAGACTATATGGTTTGCATTCTGAATCTGACATCCAGAGGCACAACAAAACATTTCTCTTATTCTGTGGATTTTGCCCACATTTTCCTTCACTTGTTACTGCTGTTTTTCTGCAACCACTATGCGCAGTTGCAAGTGACGTAACTATGACATCTGCTCCAAATTGATCTATTAACACAGAGCACAAGAACACCTTTAAGAAAGGACAGGAAAAACAAGTACATACAGCAGGTGAATTAAGTATATGATGTATATTACGATGTTATGATAAACTATATGCATTATGTTAAAGGCGTTTCTAAGGATTCCGATTTTTTAAAGGCAGCCATCTCTGAATGGGAACATGGTTTGTGTAACTTTAGCAACACATTATTAGCAGTTTGATAACGTAGTATAAGCTACCTATTACCAATATCAATATAAAAAACACGTATATAAAAGATTTAAAATAAGTTATAATGCAAAAATGCATTTTTTGCACTTGATAAATTTAGCAAAATTTGAAAAATTCCTATTCAGCTTTTGTCAGGTTAACAATTTCACATATTTAGCCTATGCACTTGCATCCTAAAGTATTTTTTATTATTAAATTTAGGTTTTAAAGACATCTGGAACAGTGTCAGGCCACCACTTGATGTCCAATGTAAAATCTTCAAGCAAACCAGTGGTTTACATGATGAACACCACAACCCTGCTCAATTTTAACACCATTAGCTCAAAATTACAACAATCTAAAATAGCTCTGCTTGATTGAGCCAACCTGTTAAAAAAAAAATGTATTTTTAATCAAAAACGTGTGCATACACTTCCAGTGAGGTGACAGCGTTCCACCCACTCCCGTCTGTGCCGTCCCATGGAGGCGGTCTGAGGGACATCTGCGTTTCCGGTAATGGGTGCTCACGAAGACGGAGGAGATAAGGACCCTGGTGCCTCCCACACCCCTCGAGTTCGAACCCTCTGTTCTCCCTCCCCGTCCTCACAGAAACTGCAGAGACTGCACTCATTGTCTCTTTGGTGCCACAGGCCCAAATTGCAAACAAACAGGCCTTTCTCAGCACCCGGATAGGGAGAAGAGGCCAGTGCCAAGACACCTGATCTGATCTGATCCACTACACACACACAAAAGCAAGAGATGAACTAGCCCCCCCCCCCTCCTCTCATCGGGCCCCTCAGAAACCAATCTGCGCAGAGGGCAAAAGAGCATCGGTACAGCAAACTCACTCGGGGTCCTGTGAATTACAGTTCATTACATCTAATTTGCTATTAAACAGAAAATGTGTCTCGATTCAAGTCCAACCGTGCCCTTAATTCTCTTAATAAGAGCTGAATGCTCTCCAAGAAATTGTTAGTATGTGATTCAAGTAGCTAGATCAGCCTTCAAATCCAATCCAGGCTTCTTCTAATCCCATTTACAGCACTCGCAATCTGGTGAGAGTTCTCAAACAGCATCCTCTTGGAATTGCCTCCATTTCCCATGCTTAAGACAACATGATTCCAAAAACAACAGATGACAAAGATCTGCTGCTTCGTGACAATATCAAAGGTATAACGAGGACATCATCCATTAATTGCAGAATGCAGCCAAAGGCAAGCTACTCCGAAAAGCACTCTTGTTAAGATGATGAATTTTGCTGCTCCACATGAATGCGTCATTGCTAGAGATGTAAAATGATTGTTCTCTCAGCTGTGATTCCCCAGCTAGCAGACGTCTGACAGGTGTTGTGCTCAGGGAGAATAACACAGACTCATTCACCTGACGATTGAGGATTCATTCAAGGACAGCCAGTCAGTTTTACACAGCAGAATGTCTGTTTGCCACATCACTGTTGTAGCCTGAAGCAAGGTCATTCTCTCAGGAGAAAGATAAAGACATAATGTACCTCTCTAAACAATTTAAATGGAAGAGAAAAAAAATAAAAAGAATGAATAAATGACCATTACACACACACACACACACATCAAAAGTTTGGAAAATTACTATTTTTAATGTTTTTGGAAGAAGTCTCTTATGCTTGTTAAGCCTGCATTTATCTGGAAAAACAGTAATATTGTGAAATATTATTACAATTTAAAAAAGAATGTTTTTCTATTTTAATATACTTTAAAATATAATTTAATTCTGTGACGCAAAGCTGAATTTTCAGCATCATTACTCCAGTCTTCAGTGTCACATGATCCTTCACAAATCATTCTAATTTGATGATTTATCAATATTGGAAACATTGTGCTACTTAATATTTTTTTATAACCTGTAATTTTTTTTGCAGGATTCTTTGATGAATAAAAGTTAAAGAAAAAAAACAAAAAAAACAGCATTTATTTAAAAATAGAAATCTTTTGTAACAATATACACTACCATTCAAAAGTTTGGGGTCAGTACTTTTTTTTTTTTTCTTTTTTTTGAAGGAAATTAATACTTTTTCAGCAAGGATGTGTTAAATTGATAGAAAGTGATAGTAAAGATTTATATCGGTAAGACTGATTTTGAATAAATGCTGTCCTTTTATAAAAATTTTATTCATCAATAAATCCTGAAAAAAAAATACGTTTCCAACATTGATAACTGAGTATCAAATCAGCATATTAGAATGATTTGTGAAGGATCATGTGACACTGAAGACTGGAGTAATGATGCTGAAAATTCAGCTTTGCATCACAGGAATAAAATATATTTTAAAGTATAAAAAAAACAGAAAACCATTATTGTAAATTGTAATAATATTTCACAATATTACTGTTTTTTCCCTGTATTTTTGATCAAATAAATGCAGGTTTAATGAGCATAAGATACTTCTTTCAAAAACATTAAAAATAGTAATGTGTCCAAACTTTTGACCAGTACTGTGTCTGAGATATATAATCAGTTTAACTGCAAACACTGAAAATATGCATGTATAAAACCAAAGCCAAGTATAAAGTACATATAAAGTCAAAGCTAAACTAAATCACAGATCACCTTCGTCCCTCTCTGCTTTCATTATCTGTACATGCCAGTATACAAAACTGTCATTCATCCTTGTGTTGGTGAAACCCGATTCCTGGTTTTCAAACAAAGCTCTTCTCAGGGGGCATCTGCAGTTTCAGCAACGAAACTGGCCAGTAACAACAGTGAGGAGAAAGCTCTTTTTTTTCCAAAATAAATGTCTAACAATGAAAGCCAGTAGCAGCATTAGACTGAATGGCCAATTACTACCGATGCATGACGCCATTCATCATTAAACTCAGCATGGTGTCATTCTGGCAAAGAAGTGTGTTTTGTTGAATGCATATACCCTGGACTTGAAATATAATGGGTCAGGGAGGGGATTTTTAAAAAGAAAAGACAAAGCAGGAAGCTCTCTTTTGCCCTTTTAAACCATCATACATTTCTTTACCAACACTCTTCAAGTAAAATCACTTCTGGGGTCTGCATAGAGCAGGAAGCCAGAACAGTAACCAAATAAAAGGACATTTACAAGCAGGATAACTTTATTCTCTGTGCTCACAGCACTTTTTCCTGACACTGCTTAAACCCTGGTTTGTTGGGCCTCATAATCAAATCACTGGGTTTAGGTCTACATTTGAAAAATGAACTACAGTAATCGTTAACATCAAATTAGAGGGTATATTGACTGCAAATCAGTTAATTGCTTTAAAGGGCTCACTGGAAGGCCCCTGGAAGACTGAGATAAGAGCAAGATGTCTAGAAAAATAAAACACTAATTCAAGTTCATCAGTCTTGAAAGAGCTTGTACGCAGTTGTTAGTTTCACAATCAGCTGTCTGAACATGAATTATTCAACATTTTTCATGTCATTCTGATCGTGATGTCATGAGAGTAGCCAGTGTGAAGTTTTTCTAACCACAGAGGACACTGTAAATAACATTCTTGTGCTAATGATGGCGACAACTGAGAGATCCATGATGTTGAATAGATATTTGATAAGATATTTTGAAGAATGTTTGTAACCAAGCAGATTTCGCCCCCAATTAACTACCAGAGTAGGGGGAAAATACTATGGTAGTCAATGGGAAGCCGAGATCTGCTTGGTTACAAACATTCTTCAAAATATCTTCCTTTGTGTTCAGCAGAACAAAGAAATGAATACAGGTTTGGAACAACTTGAGGGGGAGTAAATGATGACAAAATTCTCATTTTTGGGTGAACTATCACTTTAAAGGAGGTTGTAGAGGCTCTATGATGGATTATGGTTGAAAATGTTATTTAAGCCCAATATAATTAATTAGATAAACAACAAAAGATCTTTGACCCAGAATACAGGCCCAGTTTAAACTACAAGAGGCATTAGATGTCATTGCGGGAATAATCAATGGGCACGGAGTATCACATTCAGCTGTAGTCTTGTAACCTGATGGCCTGGTGTTGTCACCCAACTGGTGATTCATGCATACCATTCCACAACAACAGAAACACATTTAAATACTTTGCAAACAATGGCTTCTATAGAGGCAAAACACTTAAACACTCCCTTTGCACACTGTCACGTGCCTAATTACCATTTGGTACATCTCCCAAAAAGTTTGTCACTGTGTTTACATCCTATTACAAGTAATATTTATAGAGAATTCGTTTTATTAACCGATATATATTATACATATTATATTTAAACATTAACATTTATAACTACGCTGATGAAATGCACGTGCTAAACGCAGTAAAGCACGTGAACATTGTAAGCGATTTTGAAAAAAAAGAAACGGGCTTAAAAATGCAATAAAAATGGGGGAAATTTGTATTTAATTCTTCTTAACACTTACGTGCACTAACCTGTCCTAACTCCAGCTTCCAGCTTTTTCCTTCAGGGAATCCCTCGGGGTTTCAGGAATCATACATGAGCAAAAGTTTTTATCCTCAGGGAGAAAATTCTTCTCATCAGCTTTGAAATGCCAGGTATGCTTTACTAACACACATCAAACATGAAACAACGCTAAGTTATGTTGTGCGATAAAGAGAAACTCTGTTGCAGGTCACTTAACACAGCCGTCAGTCTTTTGAGTTGTACTTGTAAGCAAATTGAACTGTCACCTGACACAGGTGAGACGAAGCCACGCCCCCGAGCAGTTCGCCCGCCCCTCCTACTCACCTTTACAACTCTTCTGCGTGACTTCAAGCACGGATATTTACGGAAATAAAATTGATATATTGTTATTTTTGTAGGAATAGAAAAAGGTGAAAAAGAGAAAAGAAACGATTATAAATTAAAATACACAACAAGAAAAAAATGCTAAATAAATAAAGTAGGCCTATATTAAAAATATATAAATATATATATATATATATATATATATATATATATATTTTGTTTACATATATTGAAGACATATGTGCATTTATCTCTGCTGTCATATTATCTTGGAAATTAGCTGCCATGCCACTCAGGAACATTTCATTAATGTCTTATACTTTTCATAACACATAGATAGACATGTAAGCAGAATAGAGGCCTGTAAATAGTTTTTAATGATAAACAAAAGAGGCCATAAAATCATCAGTATTTTTGTTTTCTGAATTTTTTTTTCTAAAACGTGTTGAATTGTAGGGTGAATACTGGGAATTTCTGTTGTTCAAATGCATCAAATTATTTTATAAAGTGTGTTTCTTTCAATAAGCTGCTCAATACATACTGACTAGGAAGCTGCAGCATAAATATATGTTGTATTGGAAGGATGGATTAGCTCACTGTATATTAATAGGACAGATCTCCCATAGGAGCTCCTTTGTTGATTACGGGGAGACAAAGAAAAAGGTCCCATAAGGGGCCAGTGCAGTCTCTGCTGTCTGACAACTGCTAGATATGAACTTGGCAGGACACCATTTAGCCCCCTCGAAGAGCATGTGTGAGCAGACGGTGCTAATACACCAGGGTAGACCAATCCGGCGGCCAACCTTCACTCATGTACCCTGTGTTCACTCATGCAGTCACCATTTGTCTCTTTTCTCACCCAGTAAGGAGGTACTACAGCTCCTGCATATGTTCATAACTCTTGAGTGGGGAGGGGTCCAGTGATTCACCACTCACGTCAGAATGAATCGCTCACTCTGCTAATTATGAATAAAAGACAGTGTAATTATGCAGTGAGCATGAGCAGAAAACAATAGAGATGTGTCCATTGAGTCTGAGAGGTGAAAAGGTCATTATACACCAAGAACAAGGATTTAAAGGGACAGTTCATCACTAAATATACTTACCATCTATGGAAGTATTTTAATCATGTTTTTGTCTTGTTGTTCCTGGAAAAAAAACCTACAGCTGTGCTTGTACAGTATTTTTAAGATATTTAATCGTATATTTAAGTGGATTTCAATTCCAAAATATTCATTCTGTTTAAAAATACAACCTATAAAATTCGTCAATTTTCAAATTTCGCTTTACATTCGCTTCCACATTGTTCAAATTCGCAGAAAATTCAACATCACATCCGGGGTGCAGGAAAACAGACAAAATCTGCTGTTAGGACTTCACCAGCAGGCGCCGCTAGCGGCTTTTACAAAGACGAGCAACGGCTAGTAAGTCATCATTCATTCATAAAAGCGGATTTACAGAAATGGAGCAAGCGGTAAGTGAATGTTTGATTATCAGGGCCAGTTGCAGAAAAGCTGATAAAGACACAGCTGAATGTTTATTCAGTGTCTTTAGTTACTTTCCCTGTTTAGTCTAAGTGCAGCTTTCTCTCATAAATAAAGATGCTGGTGAGATAAACTAACAAATCCTGTTGTTTACCTATGCTGTGTTGTAATACTGGCTTTCATAGCCTTCAGGACATTTACAATTACATATAAAAGAGCAAACTACCTCGTTTGTGATATTCACCTTCGGTTGTGTTCAAATGTTTGCTGTTTTTCTGCAGTCACAAAACCAACAGCATCAGCCTTTTAGATTTTTGATGCTTATTAAAATATAAACTTTAATTATAGTTAGTTAATAGAAAGCAAGACACAATTATGTTCGCATAAATTAACTTCATTCTTCCAATGAATCATTCAATGTTATTGTAATCATGTAATGTCGTCATCCTGATGCAAGTCTTCTAATAGAATGTCTCCCTCTTCTGGTTGTTCCGTGAACTGTTTAACACATTCATCGTCATCCTTTGATCTCGGGCTTTGTCAATACCTTCTTTTCATTGCAGTACTGTAAACCTCAAAGCGTGTCAAATGAGTGTGCTAATATAAGATGTCTTCTTTGGAGGGGTTTCAAAGGACACCAGAGGCTTTGCTCGCATTTGTTAGCTCACGAGCCAAAACAGACGAAATTAGGTCATCACCACTGTGTTTAAACCAGCAAAGAAACGCGCAGAAAATCAGCATTCTTAAAATTCTCATGTCTTCGTAGCCCCCACCGTCACAAGAAGAGGCTGAGTTGTCTGAATCTCGTCTTGGGTGTTAAACACTGTAGCTTAGCTCTCTCTAGAGCGGTTCCCATGTCACCTTGTGTGGCATCCACAGTCTGCTGAGCATGTTCGGTCAGAACCGGGTTGCAGAGATGATTAATCGACTCTGTAAAATCAACAGTAATAACACAGTCCTCTGGAGAAAAATGAGTAAGCGACTTTTGAAACATATTTCTCTATAGAGCAAATATATTTTAGTTTGTATTACTTATAAAATTCAAATAATTTACTCACCCTCAAGCCATCATATGACTATCTTATTTCAGACGAACACAATCAGAGATATATTTAAAAATGTCCTTAGTCCTCCAAGGTTTACAATGGTAGTGAATGGGGGGCTGTATTGAAGTCAAAAATAATGCATCCATCCGTAAAAAAAAAAAGTAATCCATACGACTCCAGGGGGTTAATAAAGGCCATCTGAAGCGAAGCGGTGCATTTTTGTAAGAAAAATATCCATATTTAAAACTTTATAAATTCAAATAACTAGCTTCCGGCAGACAACCGTACACAGGATGGGCAAGACGACTTGCGCCAAATGAGTAATCCGCTGACACAATGTATGACGCAGGATGTTGGAGTATTGTAAACTTAGATGCCTCTCGCGTTTCAGACAAATAAGCTTCTCCTCGCTTATATCGAAATCCTCCGAAATTTCCTTTAAAAAATATCATTTTAGACTTATAATCCGTGACCGGTGATTTGTTTTGCTCTCTCCTCTGCGCCTCCGCGTTCATCATTACATTGTGCGTCCGGTCAAAGGATACTCTTCCACTGCAAATCGACTTGCACATAGAGTACCTCAGAGATGATGTGTTTTTGTAGGCAAAACCCGGAAGCGAGTTAGTATTTTAGGTCTTCCGGTTCCATTGCCCTAAACTCTATGGGGTTTTTTTATGTTATTTTTGCTAAACCACCTGAAATAAGGTCTGTGGTTAACAAAGCCTCTTAATATTTTCACATTTTGATCTACGACATAAAACACACCAGTTATAACCTGCTTGTGATTTTTTAAACCTTTATTGTGTCTTAAAAACGGCGTTTGCTAACAAGTTGCTAAAAGGGACTACTTCCTTTGGCGGGGACTTTAGACGTCATCATGACAAACAGGACATTTGGACAGCATTTCTCATGAAAAAGTGGATAAGTATTCATACACAGCGAAGATCATAATCAGCGAGCATGTTTTTAAATAAAGTTGTTTTTTTAAATAAAGTCTGAGGAAGCTTGGTAGTGGTGATGTTGATCCGCGACCATGGTGTGCTGTAGTCCGTTTATAGCCTACTGTTAGCTTTTTATTTCTGACCACGTTATTTAGGCTTCAAAATGTATAAATGTTGTGTTACACAAAATGTGTAAGTGTCATAACCCTTTGTTAAACACAGAGCTTATTTTTGGGATTTTCCAAAAGTCTATGGGAAAAATGTATAGGCTTTCGATCGAGGGAACCCGTGCGCCACTAGCTTCTGGGTTGGCCTACAAAAACACATCATCTCTGAGGTACTCTATTCCGCGTACGGTCGTCTGGCGGAAGCTAGTTATATGAATTTATATGGATATAATATGGATAAAATATGGATTTTTTTTTTTTTTTTTTTACAAAAACGCATCGCTTCGCTTCAGAAGGCCTTTATTGACCCACTGGAGTCATATGGATTACTTTTTTATGGATGGATGCATTATTTTTTACTTCAAAACACAGCCCCCCGTTCACAACCATTATAAACCTTGGAGGACTAAGGATATTTTTAAATATATCATTGATTGTGTTCATCTGAAAGAAGATAGTTATATACGCCTAGGATGGCTTGAGGGTGAGTAAATCATGGGATAATTTTCCTTTTTGGGTGAACTATACCTTTAAAGGGATAGTCACCCAAAAATGAAAACTCTGTCATCAATTAGGCTACTCATTCTCATTCCAAACACTTTCGTTCATCTTCGAAACACAAATGTGGATATGTTTAGTGTTTGCTCCTCCATTGAAAGTCTATTCACTCAAAACTCTAATGGTTCAAAACATACATAAAGAGTTTTGGGTGAATAGACTTTCAATAGGGGGACTGAATTCCCTGATTTAATTAAAAACATATTCAATTATTTTCCAATGATGAACAAAAGTCTTATGTGTTTGGAACAACATGAGGATGAGTAAATGATGGCACTGTGATAAATACCTTTCCTTGGCATACATTTGATCTGCTTACTTACTACAGTATATCAGGAGCAGCTGGTATAGATTTGAATTTGAAAAGCTGACCTTCAAATGCTTGACTGAGTCCATGACACACAGTTCATAATTTTAATTTCTTTGTGACGGGGTAACAAATCAAGTTGGCCTAATGCAGACACTCTCACCTGGGATGAGATACGAGTTGCTTTTCCAGCCATCTGGAACAGTCAAGGAGAATCCTGGCCTTTAATCCAGTAGTTCAGCTCGCTGTCACTCTCAGAGAACACCGTAAAAGAACAGTGTGCACAGACTCACTGATCCACTGCATGCAAATAACATGCTAGATGCTCTTTAAATGTTTCAATAGGATGGTTTAATATGTAACTTTATGAGTAAACAGAACAACATAATTACTTTTTGCTAGACACGTTCCTGCAGCTGCCTGAATTCGTTTTCCAGTTGCAGTTTATGCAAAATACACCATCAGGGTTTATTTCCTCAGTAAAGAATGACTCAGCTAATCTTAAATCCAAACACCATCTGTCTAGCCTATTTCTCAGACATCTACAACTGTTGTGGCCCAAATATCCTTTACAACAGTGTCTTAAATAAATCATTTGATTGAAGTTAGTGTTCTCCATTGAGAAAAGCGACCTTCAAAGTCGCCCTCGTTTATCTGAGCTTTTGATTGATTTCTTTAATATTCAAACTTCCCTAGGCTTTGTGTTTTTTGGGATGCACATCTATCTAACTCACTGGAGCTTGAATTTCATCCCCAGATCAGTTTGATTTGGCAGAGCTGTATAGTTGGGAAGTTCTCAATGAACATCCAGCTCTGTTTGGAGGAGTTCATGCATTTGTTAATTGCCTATTGGCCCAAATCATATCAATGCTTGTCAGTGGCATTGTGCAAATCCTGGCTATGCAGATGGATGCTTACAACCACACTGGATGTTCTCTAGAAACATATCACAGAACTGAATATGGGTCAACCATATGATTCAGTTCAATGCTCTGGATCAGATTGTTGCCTTTATCATGCAAATGAGGTTTGTTTAGTGTGAGTCGCTGTACTTTTGAAGTGAAAGATACTGACTGATTAAACCTATATGCTCTTTTATCTTGCTACTGAAAAAGTAATCCCTCTTTGTTTTGATGTTATTTTTAATGAAAGTCCTACATGTATCAAAGAGCTTACAAGTTGTTATGATCCGAATGGAAGGGCCAAGAATCTTTCATTCTGATCGTACTTAAAGATCACACTCATTCACAGATTCTTGAAACAAAATCCCTGGGCATTGATAGTAAGTTTGTGTTTAATACATAAAAAAAAAAAATCCTCTGTAAAATGAAAGACATGCAGTATTTTCATTTTCTGTATGTGCTGTGGGGGCCTTGCAGATTATCAAATGATCTCATTTGGCAAAGAGGCAAAAACAATATCCGCTCAGTGGGATTTTCATGTGTATTCTTTGTAAACCCAAGTAGCTTAAAAAGAATCGAATATTAATGATGTAAGCTGAGTTATATTGGGAGAATCTGCTGGTTTGTAAAATGCACACTCGATTTTAGACATTACTTGTGACATCTCTAAGCTACAGCTGTGCTTTAAAATATCCATGATCATTTAATCTTGAGATAACCCTGATTTATTGGCATGCAGCACATATGTAACGCTGAAGGCTTTTGAATAATTCCTCTATCCACAGACAGTGGCCTTGTTTAGTAATAATATGATAATGCAGTCCTTGTTTTTTTATCCTGTCCAATGGACTATATTTAAATAATGCTATCATTTATTATTGTTTGCAGTGGAATCAATGTTATCTTGCTATATAATCATAAAACAGGACAGTTAATGGGTATTAAATTATTAGGCTATTTATATTATTTAAAAATATTTATATTAATATTATTTTTAATCATTGAATTGGGCCTAAATCTATAAGGCTGTTCAAAACCATTTCATTTTTTATTAGCTTTAATCAAAGGTTCTACATAAAGCCACAAGATGGCGACATTTATTCACCTATTAGATATGTTTAGGTTTCTATGATACTGAGGGTTTTGTGATTAACTTACAGAAAAAAATAGTGTAATTCCTTACAGAGAAATAATACCCATTGATATTATTCATTAAGATAGCATAAGTAATTAAAACACAAACTGAGCAAAACATTCTTGACCTCTTTGAAAAGGCACATTAAAATCACTTTCATCTGTTTTAACTTCAGAGAACACGTAGGCCTAATACGTCACAGTTTCAAAGCGCGCGTGACTCTTTGAACAAGAGTGTCAAGTTTTTCTTTATTATAAACTTAATTCATCATAAACTTTACTGAGTAAAAACTATAACATGATTAATGTAGCATCCATAAATGAAATTCTAATTTTATATAAAAAGTTTATCTGTTTCCTTATGTGTTTTTTTTTTTTTTTTAAATAAGTAAAATAACCTTTCAGTAAAACGTTTTTTAATGCATAGAAATATTATGGAGACACTATAACAGGTCTTATATGAAACGTTTTTATCATAGTATTTTAGCCTATATTAAACAATAATTAAACTATTGCATTAAAGTTAGTAGGCTAAACTGTATAAAAATCAGTATCGAAGTGTGATCAGTTAACATTACAGGTGTATTTCAAGTGTCAGCTTAAAAGGGTTTAAGGATCTTCAAAGTGGATCTTCAAAAGGTAATTTCCTTTGACTTCCAGCTTTACAAAGAGGTGTTAATGGACCTATATTAAATACATTAATACCTCAGTTAAAAAGATACAGGGGGTACAAATACAACTCTCTGGCTGCGTGTCATTATTAAGACAGAGCAAGAGGAGAGAGAGTGAAGTCAGCACCAGCTTCTCTAGGCCCCTACTTGAACATGGCAACTCAGAAATTTTCAGACTTCTCTATTGATTACATCTTGGGAGACGCCAGCAAACAAACAGCAGAATCACCTGGAGTGGATCATCCAGCATCTTCTCAGGATTTCCAAGGGCACTTGACCAAACTGGACCTGCTCTACCAGGATGGATGTAGAGGTCATTGTGAGCATGCAGCACTGATGGTGAACTTTCCATCTTCATCATGGGCAGGAATGTACAGCTGCTGTGTTCCAGTCTCATATTATCAACCACCTTTTCATTCAAATTACTATGCAGGTCAGCAGTGGCCTTTTGCCGTATCAGGTATGACTTTTTTCGTTTGTTTGTTTTTTAAACTTTATTTGAGTGTAATTTATTTTGATATTGTTTTTAATTAATTTGTTTTTTTTAATTGCCTTTAGGATGTGAAACAGCTGAGAATCACTTCCACCAAACTGTAGGTCAGAGACAGCGCAGTCGAATCCGAACGGTGTTCACCGACAACCAGACGGAGCAGCTCGAGCGGCTCTTCGCCATCACGGACTACCCGACCGCTGAAACCCGGGCGGAGTTGGCCAAGAACACCGGCCTCAGCGAGGAGACTGTGCGGGTAAGACCACGCTCTTTAGCTCAAACAATATATCATTATTTTGTCCTAACGTCACTATCTGAATATAAAATAACTAAAATTCGTTTATTTTTATTTATTTTTAGGTGTGGTTCAAGAATCGACGAGCACGCAGAAAGAGACAGACAACCTGCCCTGACAAAAACGCGAGGCGCGCTCACGATGATCATCAGGAATCAGATTAATTTATGATTGAAACATGTCAACACAGGCTCAATGACTTTTTAATGATGTTCTTCAAAAGTACACTTATGTTTACAGTTAAAAATGTACATTTTTTACACAAATAAACATTTTCTCAGTGAAAGGCTAAACTTGAGTTTTGCTTGGGTCTATTTGGATGGATGGATGGATAGATAGATAGATCAACCAAAACAACACAGTCAAACTAAGTATAAAACACTAATGTTTATTAGTCATATATCCATAGTCAGGATAGAGTTCCACTTTAAGTAATTAATAGGCTTTTTTCATGCTGATATACTGTAGGAAAAAGAAACCTGCAAATGTATACACAGCATGCAGTACAGTTATGTTGTCCATCAAATCCAAAACTGAACTCATGAATAAGATCCACATTAATCCGATTTACAGAGTATAGTTAACATGAAAACAAAGCACGGGACGTTAAAAAAGTACCTTGTGAAATTATTAAAATATATATTTTCTCAGACGAATAAATGTTTACAAATGAACTATACCAATTACACGACTGGATATAAAATGACAGAAAGCTTTGCTGACGATGCTAGATGTCACACTGAAACTCTTGAAAGCGTGGAGGGTGAGCCAGTCTGCGAGTTACTTATGAAATTTCAATTTACAGTCATACTTTTACTCTCCTTTTGGCATCAAAAACTGAATGTGACTTGTCCTGAAATCCAGGTAAATAACAGTGATATATTGATGCGTTCGTACAACTTTAAGTCACCATAAAGCAATATACTGTACTCTATAAGTCACAAAATGATAATGCACAATTTCAGGATTTTTTTTTTGTGAGCTGACCTTTGCACTCTATCAGAAGATGCACTATTCTACTCACTACAGTGTCATATGCTAAACCTACCGCACAAATTCAAGAATTCTTCAATGAAATAATGGCATGGCGGCTGAAGAAATCAAAAGCTGTCCAGACCTGCTCAAGCAGTACATTTTCAATTTTGCAAGTTGCTCTTTTTTGTAAATCAGTGCAGTTGACCAAGTGTTCACAAGAAGGAGAGTGCACAAGTCAAGCCATCGTTTTTTTATTCTCTCCTTAACTAAATCTGCCCGCTCTGTAGTGATTTCACCTATACTGTTGGTTGATCCCAGGTCATCTATTATGGACAGACACTTTTACTCATGCTGTACTTCCATAGGTGGTAATAAAGTAGACAGATTTCTATCCATATTCATATAGCATGTTGACACAGAGTAAATATTGCTGTTATTACCCACACACTTGATTACAATATCATAAGCACATACTGTTTTCACGATCAGGATTTTAAAGAACAGCATTTACAAAACTGATGGAGGGAGAGTGAGAAGGGATAGGTAGTCTGGCCTAGCAGCTCTTGTAGATGATAGATGAAGATTCATTTTAAATTTTTTGTTAAAAAATAAATTGTACTTCACTTTAAGCTATACTAGATGATGCAAATGCATTTAATTATTATTTAAATATTTTTGGGTGAGAGAAACATGATTGTGATTGAATTTGTATGGTTATTTGGGTTTACAAAATAGTATAATCCTTTAATTTTCACCTTGTTTTTTTATGAAAGGTCAAGAACGAACATGCCTCCTCTTAAGAGTTTTTAGATGTCTGGTTCTTAACAGTACATTATTTTGGCATAAAAGATCCAGTCATTTAGCTTTTGCTATATCATGAAGCTTTGCGCTTTGGTTTTGTGGTAGATTTTAATTGAATGAAAAGTTATTAACTTATAATATCTAAAGCAGGCCTCTCATCTCATTTCAGAGCAGTTTATGACCTGAAAACGTGCCCATGCCTGCTTATTTCATGCAACATATTCTATATTTTAATCTACACACTTACAGTTTCACTGTAGATGAAGAAAGCATAGGGCTCAGATGACAAAACCCTGTTCTTTTTCACAATTGGCAGCATGAATATTTTCAAATTGTGGTTATTGGATGTTTTTAAGATGTTCGCTAATAATGTGTTGCCTACTAGTTCATTTAAAGGCATATGAAACTTAGAAACCAAAGTTTATACATTATAAAATACTGAAAAGTAAGACAGTAAAGGTGCATAATACAGCAGCATGTTTCCAAACAAAACAAAAAAGCACCTTTACAAATTAAAACAAACGTACAAGCCTACTTTTGTGTATTATGACTGTATTATCAAGCCTGAATACTGCCAATAATCTACCAACAATGGTTTAGCAAAAAACCCGAGCAGATAGAGAGATATGAATGGCTTTTAGTGGAGATGATTTTCCCTTATTTTGATTTCATAAAAGATTGTTCGTCTATAAGTCAATCATCGGAATGCAGGACGTTAGTTACTTGACAAGGCACTATTTTTTTGCTATTGAATTGCTGTCAAAGGGGTGGGACAGCGGTCTGGTTATTTCGCAGAGAGAAGCACATATGAATAATGGAAGTACACAGAGTAGGTGAGATTTTATCTTGAGGAGGAACACAGAAAGAGGGGGAAGATAGAATTAAAGATGTAAGCAGTGGATTTAGGACTGCATCTCTGCACGGAGCATCCAGGGAAACCAGCAACAGAACAGCAACCTGCTACAACAGAAACAAATCATAAAAGTAAAATGCTGCTTAATTTTGCAACACAGGATCCATTATAGACTCACAGCTGCAGCCAAACGGATATGTTAATCGTGGGACACAAGCATACCTGGATATGGAACTTTCAGATGTTATGTCTTTCGGAGATCGCACCGCATTAAAATTCCGCTTCGGCTGGGACACTGTAGAGAAGAGGAGGATGAAACATCACAAACATGTACCTGAGACTTATGAGTCATGTGGGACTGAGTCATGTGGGACTGCTGTCCATTCATATACATATTGTATGATGGATATTGCATAATAAGTATATTTCTGCTCCTTACTACAAACAATCATGTAGCTGAACTAGAAGAGAAAAACTTCTTATCGCTATTATGTCTAACTGACAAGATACAAGCAAAACAGAGCACTAAATGTGAGCTTGTTTTGTTTATTCACATGAATACACACTCTGTGTCATGGAGGCCACTGTAAGTGAGCCGAAGTGAACCCAATTCCAGCTTAGTTATAGATTATCCAAAACAAGATGATAACTTAAACTAGACTTGACAATAAACATAACCTTGACTTGACGTGACAAGACTAGATGCACGAGACTCTTCAACAGCGGTTACAGGGATCAATACTAGACAAAGGAACCATGAAACATGGGGGCTATATATATATATATATACACACACACACACACACACACACACACACACAATCAATGAACCAATGAGAACAAGACAAACAGACAAGAGAACCAATCAGAACAAGACACTTAAACAAGGGACGCATATGACAGGATCACATGAGGAGCAAGGGAAACACATGACAAACAGGAAACATGACCATGAGAAAACTTCAAAGTAAAAGACCTGAAACATGAACATGAAACAAAACCAAAACTAGACATGACACTCCGATTGTGAAAACAGGGAAAGAACAATACATATTTTTCCGTAAATGAAAATATTTTCCAAATTGATAAACATGCTTCTTATCTTTGTACTTACTAGTCACCTGGTGGACTTTCTTCACTAGTGTCCCATCCCCCTGGGGATCTTTGGGCCCTGCAATTCTGCAAAATTAAAAAAAAAATACAATTAAAAAGTTAAAACATACTGTTGATAATTTTTGAAGACTTAATCGAAGCGACTTCAACATGTATTTCTAAGTCTGTTTGGTTTCATTGTGTTTTGGATCTGTTTTCCATGCGCTTATGAAAGCCTACACAGCATCTGACAAACATATGAATATTTAAATTTACATTTAACTAAACCCCAGTTTAACTATTTAACTAAACTAAACCCCAAGGCTTAAGCTAGTCCCAGACTAAAATGCATGTTTTAGCTGTTTCAACTGTTACTGTCATTTTTTTGTCTCAAGATGCACACCAATAATGTTTTTTTTCTAGATACGTTGATAAAAGCTACTTAAATATAATTGAACTAAGGTCTAATCCTGGCTTAATCCAAGGCCGGTCTGTGAAACCAGGCATAAGTGTCCCTGTTTTTCAGCTTTGGAATTTTCTTATATTACACCAGATGGTTTCACAAAGACTTAAGCTGCGTTCACGTCACCTCGTATTTACTGGTATCTTGAAATGACAACACGTGACGTTATATTCGGAGCTGTTCACGTCCTTTGACTGGGAATTAAGCGTTTCCATGGCACCACTATCAACGCCTAAATGAATCTACAGCGGTCAGGTGGTACAGCGGCCACGTGGTACATGTGGGAGCTTTCAGAAAACTCCCAGCTTACAAGCTGTAATTACGATCTCTACGAGGACGTGAACGCTTTTTACAAGTTAGAATCTCGTAACTACAGGAATTACGAGGCCGCGTGAACGCACCTTTAAAGGTGCTAAAGAGGATGTTTTGTTTTATACATTTTTGCAATATTACTTGAAACTGTCTTTACTAACTGATAAAAGACTATTCATTAGGTGCACTGAAAGGAATAATATTAATATACATCATCTGTGCACGAGGTAGGGCCTTAAAAACATCAGCCAATCGTTTACGCGATTGGCCCTCTGGCTTGTCAATCACTGCCATGACGTTCCTTGTGAGAGACGAGCGCGGCTGCGCGCTCCAGTAACTTTCCACACTCCACAGGCGCCGCATGCAATGTTTTTGTCAGGAGACAGGAGTAACAACTGCAGATTATGAGTTACCTGCGGTGAGTCCGACATAATGAATCCACTAACACGACACAGCGAATGCCGGTGGTAAACACTCGTGTTCCAATACTCGTGCACGAGTTTTGGGAGGCGTTCCCTCGAAATGAGCTGTGAAGGAGGGGGGCTGTTCTTACGCATGCGCTCATTTAAAAAACTCACTAACAGTCTTTGGTTTCTCAGTCGATGAAAAGATCCTCTTTAGCACCTTTAATAGCAAAGATGGTATTTTACTTAAGCCCCACCCCTGACATTTTTCAGGTACCTTATCATTATCCTTTCATAAATAGTGAAACCTTCCTGCAAATGCTTTTGCTATCCAGGAATAAAAGCCAAGTGGAAGGCAATGGTCTGTTCATATTCTTTAACCAAAACAGCAGAACATAGTCGAGTAACTGTAAGTAAGTTGAAGATTGTACCTCTGAACACGGGAAGGTGGTGCAAAAACCCCATATTTGGGCAAACAGTGGAAGTAACGCACTCCGAATACACTGCCATCATGCTTTCCAGTGGGCTGCTCCAACTCCACACCAAACCAATATCCTGATCACAAGAATGCACAACACAAAATACTAAATACTCATGGGACAATATTGTACTTCTATAAGTCATTTCATATTAGATATTAGGAATCACAAATCATCATGTCAGACTTCTCAAATCATTATATTATACCATTATCTTTGACCTTCACGTAGACATACCAGGGGCAAAGTCTGTCTTTCCAAAAAAGCGGACAATCCCTTGTTTTTGGCCTGCCACCAGCACCTGATCCCCAACTCAACATTGACTCCATCAGGATCCAAACTGACCCCGGACAGAGACTTCTTTCTTGGAGCTGGTGGAGAAGCAAAACAAATGTGGAACTCAGATGACAAAATTTCAGATAAAGAAGTCCAAACAATGATTTGATAACAATTTGACAGAAGATGAACATAAGACAACACAGAATCATATCACACATATATCAAATAGATGAATTATCACTCACTCTTCACACGATCTTTCTCTTTTTTCTCTTTCTTGATCTTGCCGGTGACGCGAGACAAATCCATGCGAGGGGTTTTTGGGGTGGAGGTGACCGAAGAGGGGGTCTGCTCAAGAACTTTGCTGATTTTTGACACAGGAGCGAAGATGCCTGAAAAATAGACATGTATGCCAAATATAAAACTCTAGAAATCAGTTTATTTCATCCGAATACTTCAGTCTGAATCAACAATTTAAGCTTGCTGTTGTCATTACAAATGGCTTCAATAATACAGAAATGAAGAGAACACACCTTGTTTTGGGGAGCAGATAAAATAGCGGATCCCACCCACACTCCCGTCATTCTTGCCCTCTGCCTCGTCCAGCTCAATACCAACCCACTGCCCGCTAGCAAACTCAGTGGTGCCACAGAAACGGAGGGTGCCAGTCTGCAGGAGAGAGGCATTACGTTTTATATTGCCTAACTTCAGACTTTTTACACTGCATCCATTCTCTAAAATATTTAATACACTGAATCTCTTATACTCACCTTCGTGTCATCCAGCACCACACGGTCCCCTAGTTTGAGGCCCAGAGAGGAGAGCATGAGGTTGCCGGGGATGTTGTCATAGTTGGGCAGGGTGGCACGGGGTAGGTTACAGCTGAGAGGCACGGCGTCCAGCAGCAACTGTTTTAGCTCTTTAGCCACCATGGCGGCTTCAGCCTTATCCAGACTCATGTCCATGGGGTCAGGGACAACCTCAGCAGGCTCTTGACCCTTATCATTCTGTAACATGCAGAGAGTTTATATTTGTTAGTGATAGTCTAACCAGGCCAACATTTATCATTTTAAGATTACTGAAGAAGAAAGATTTTTATTTCAGATAAATGCTGTTCTGTGTAACTTTCTATTCATCAAAGAATCCTAAAAAAATTGTATCACTGAATTCCCAAAAATAATAAAGGCCCAATGCCTTGGAACGTGCAGCATTATTCAATGTGTTGATGTAATTTCCACTGAAACAGGAAGACAGGGCGGGACATATCGTACAGCTCCTCCCCTTTTTAAAAATAGCCAATAGCGTTTCACTTATATCACAGCTCGGCCAGAGCCGTTGAGCTCGGCAAAACCTCAGTTTCCTTCTAATCTCCTCCATATCGCTTTAAAATACAGCATTCTGTGCAGAATTGAAATGGGTCTGATACGTTTTGTGGTCTGCGCTGACTCACGCAGTCTCTGGACCGGAGCAGACTTTGTGCGCACTGCGGCAGTTCGTGTGACACTAACGTGAAACCAGACTTCATTCCCCTCAATGGAAAGCATATTAACACTGTCTTAATCGTTCCCTATCCCCATATAGTGCACTATGTGCCATTCACCATGTAGAAAATTGTAAATGTGTGAACAAGTGACCGATTTTAGCCACAGCTTCATCATCTATTTATAATGTAATGTCCTGGAGGGCCACTGTCCTGCAGAGTTTAGCTCCAACCCCAATTAAACACACCTGAACCAGCTAATCAAGGTCTAATTAAGCATACTAGAAACTTCCAGGCAGGTGTGTTGAGGCAAACTGGAGCTAAACTCTGCAGGACAGTGGCCCTCCAGGACCGAGTTTGGAGACCCCTGCTTTAGATTCTAGAGAGCATTTGATTGGACAGAAAATCTGATGAGAAGCTGAAGTGCAGTGTGATGTTATCAAAATCGTTAATCCATATTGGCAGAAGTGAGAGACTGTAAGTTTTGAATGCTTATATCTTTTAAATACGAATTTTGTCATTGTTTTGGAGCACACTAGCTAGTAAGGCTAACATATTCATACTAAAAGCCAAAAAACGATTTTGGCGACTTTAAGCAGCAAAACAGTTTTCATTTTACATCAGACACTTTTATCCAAAGTGACTTACAAGAGAGGAACAAAGCAATTCATCAAGTAGCCAACAATATTCATAATATACAATCAGGGCCAGCAGAAACTCAACTGCCGCTCTAGGCAAAACACCATCATGCCGCCCCTACTTCACATTCACAATTAAACTTGATCTTTGAGATGCATGTGAAAGACTGGAGGTTTTGTTTATTGATTCATTAATAAACTTACACTAAAATAAAAGCATGTAGAAGCAAGTTTTCGGATTTCTTTTTTCCCTTTATTCTGCAATGTAAAAAAACTGCCCTTAAGTGCAAATGCAAACGCCGTATTATATTATATAGCTAGTAAGAATATTTCCTGTAAGGTTCAGGAAAATTCCTGGTGGGCCACTGATAAATTTGGCCGGCAGTATCTTACTTCAACATAAAGACAGTTTTACACGGGACCCGCAAAGCACAAGTCTCTAGTTCATTTTCAATGAGACACACAAAATGGCGAAGCAACAGTGTGCAAGCGGTTCTCATCCAGTTACTTGCATGCACATCTCTTTGTTTTAAATAGAGGTTAAAAATATATGCCGCATATAAATACAAACCCGATTCCAAAAAAGTTGGGACACTGTACAAATTGTGAATAAAAAAGGAATGCAATAATTTACAAATCTCATAAACTTATATTTTATTCACAATAGAATATAGATAACATATCAAATGTTGAAAGTGAGACATTTTGAAATGTCATGCCAAATATTGGCTCATTTTGGATTTCATGAGAGCTACACATTCCGAAAAAGTTGGGACAGGTAGCAATCAGAGGCCGGAAAAGTTAAATGTACATATAAGGAAGAGGACCGGTTGGAGGACCAATTTGCAACTTATTAGGTCAATTGGCAACATGATTGGGTATAAAAAGAGCCTCTCAGAGTGGCAGTGTCTCTCAGAAGTCAAGATGGGCAGAGGATCACCAATTCCCCCAATGCTGCGGCGAAAAATAGTGGAGCAATATCAGAAAGGAGTTTCTCAGAGAAAAATTGCAAAGAGTTTGAAGTTATCATCATCTACAGTGCATAATATGACATCCAAAGATTCAGAGAATCTGGAACAGTCTCTGTGCGTAAGGGTCAAGGCCGGAAAACCATACTGGATGCCCGTGATCTTCGGGCCCTTAGACGGCACTGCATCACATACAGGAATGCTACTGTAATGGAAATCACAACATGGGCTCAGGAATACTTCCAGAAAACATTGTCGGTGAACACAATCCACTGTGCCATTCGCCGGTGCCGGCTAAAACTCTATAGGTCAAAAAAGAAGCCATATCTAAACATGATCCAGAAGCGCAGACGTTTTCTCTGGGCCAAGGCTCATTTAAAATGGACTGTGGCAAAGTGGAAAACTGTTCTGTGGTCAGACAAATCAAAATTTGAAGTTCTTTTTGGAAAACTGGGATGCCATGTCATCCGGACTAAAGAGGACAAGGACAACCCAAGTTGTTATCAGCGCTCAGTCCAGAAGCCTGCATCTCTGATGGTATGGGGTTGCATGAGTGCGTGTGGCATGGGCAGCTTACACATCTGGAAAGGCACCATCAGTGCTGAAAGGTATATCCAAGTTCTAGAACAACATATGCTCCCATCCAGACGTCGTCTCTTTCAGGGAAGACCTTGCATTTTCCAACATGACAATGCCAGACCACATACGGCATCAATTACAACATCATGGCTGTCAAGAAGGATCCGGGTACTGAAATAGCCAGCCTGCAGTCCAGATCTTTCACCCATAGAAAACCTCTGGCGCATCATAAAGAGGAAGATGCGACAAAGAAGACCTAAGACAGTTGAGCAACTAGAAGCCTGTATTAGACAAGAATAGGACAACATTCCTATTCCTAAACTTGAGCAACTTGTCTCCTCAGTCCCCAGACATTTGCAGATTGTTATAAAAAGAAGAGGGGATGCCACACATTGGTAAACATGGCCTTGTCCCAACTTTTTTGAGATGTGTTGATGCCATGAAATTTAAAATCAACTTATTTTTCCCTTAAAATGATACATTTTCTCAGTTTAAACATTTGATATGTCATCTATGTTGTATTCTGAATAAAATATTGAAATTTGAAACGTCCACATCATTGCATTCTGTTTTTATTCACGATTTGTACAGTGTCCCAACTTTTTTGGAATCGGGTTTGTATTACACACACAAAAAGGTGAGCTACATGACCTCTCCTCTGCTTTCTCTCACACACATAGACGGAGGGTGAACTCCAAGGGAAGGCAGAGAAGTTCCCCTTTAAAAACACATACATTTCCTTTTAATAGTGTAAATTTACGTGTCGTTGCACAATCTACATATCCCAGCATAAACACTCCTCCTGATAAATCATTTGTTATTAAAGCGTCTACGTTCAAAAAGCAGTGTTAATTTTAACAGAAAAATAATCATACTGTTAAGGGATTTGGCATGTCAGAAAGCGCACAAAGAGAGCTCCCTCTATAATCACTAAAAAGCTGTCATATTAAGCTACTTCATCACGATCTCACAAAGTTCTGTTATAATAAATGAATCTGTCAGCATAATGTTTCTCTTATTTACATAATGTCTACACTTTGTTTGTTATTATGAGAGGATTTGTGAGCGTGCAGAACAGAAAGTTTTTGTTCAGTGCTAACTTAAACACCTCTGACTGTCCATTGCGAAATCAACAGATAGACCCATATGCCGCTCTTGGTTGGGGAGGGCGGGTATTGGTAGCTACTTGGTAGAATGAAGGAAAGAATTTATATTTAGAATAACTAATCGGGTAATAACTTTTTGATATAAGTGAAATAATTCCAAACGAATGTCCAAAAAAAAAAAATACATTAATTAAATTAAAAACGAAATCCCTCTCTTTCTTGCCACCCTAGGCAGCTGCCTAGTTCGCCTATAGGCACGAGCTGGCCCTGTAGACAATGATTAGGTAGATTAGGAAGCAAGCTAGAGAAGAGGATGTGACACTGGAGTAATGGGTGCTAAAAATTAAACTTTGCCATCACAGGAATAAATGACATTTTACAACAGTTATTTTAAACTGCAATAATATTTCACAATATTACTGTTTTTACTGCATTTTTCATCAAATAAATGCAGCCTTTGGTGCGACTTCTTTCAAAAAGGTCAAACAATCGTACCAACCCCAAACTTTTGAATACATGATTTTGCCAAGTAAGACATGTTCCTGGATCAACATCTTTGTTGATCCTGGAACAACATTCCAGTCAACCAATCAGATTTGAGGGACAAGTTTACCGTTTCTGATCAGTTTAGTCTTGCAACCAGAGTTAGGTGCTTCTACATCAATGTTATTCACCTATCTTTCCCCTCTGATTTTAGGGATAAGTTATGGGTAGAATTAGGTTTAGGGGTAGGAATAGGGTTAAGACTAAATTTTCTGACTGGAATGTTGTTCCAGGATCAACAAAATATGTTGATCCAGGAACATGTCTTACATGGCAAAATCACGGTAACCAGTGTATATTTGTGAATATCCATATATTTGGTGCCCATTCTAACATTATTTGGCTACTAATGTATTCTGAAATACAGAGCAATGACTGTGGTCTGAAACATTGATTCAAAATGAGCTGAGTGGAATTATAGCAAAGCCAATTAGACTGATTAGCTCAAGCGAAGTTTAAATCATCATGCTCACTCTGACAGTAGGGTTGGCTCCATGCTCGAGCAGACATTTGACAGCACCCAGGCAGAGGTTGGAGGCGGCGATGTGCAGGGCTGTGCCATGATAAAAGTCACTGCAGGTTGAGTTGAGCACTGTGTGTAGAGAGAAAAGAAACAGACACCATGCTTTTAGTGGAAAATGTGATGAGATGCCAAATACTCATTAGCCACTTCATCATTTGCATTTTACATTTTCTAAATGACTAACTATTTAGCATTTTCTACCTCAGTTTGTGTGTGAGAATGTGGCTAGATTGTTTCAAAAGCACCTGTCTACTTGAAAAGTTCAGATGCCGTCATGAATACAAAAACTCATTATGCTTTTGGAAGTCACCTTTAGGCTTGCAGGCTTTGAGCAAAACGCGAATCAGTTCTGGCACATCGAAGTAAGCTGCATAATGGAGGGCGTTCATGTTGGTCCAGCGACTGCGCAGACTCACATCAGCTCCCAGAGCTATCAGCTGATTGGACAGCCGCAGCGCTGCCTCAGGATCACCTGAGAGGAAAACACATTGTTACTATAAGAACGGACACATGCTGCAGGCTAGATTTGCTTTTATAATGTTGACAAGTGTGAAATGCATAGCAAGGTTTGAGCTTTTAAAGGATTAGAACTAGAAGTCGTTAAACTTTAATTATCTAAATAACAAAGAATAACAAAGGATTATAAGGCAAGTCAGGGCAAAGACCTCCAACCGTCACCAACTCAAATGTCACTTACCTACTCCGTGAGCCCCAGCTTTGCAGCAGTAGTGGAGAAGAGTCATATCCGTCAGCCCATCACGGTCATTGACATGGCAACCTCGCTTTAAAATCTGAAAGTGATAGTGACAATGTGAAACAACATCAAGAAATGATCAACATATGATGGACTTCCATGCATCTGGAATCCAATTAATAACAAATGCAGACTCGCACAGTCTGCAATTCTGGTCTTGAGTAGATGAAGTTTTTCAAAAGCAAATGGCCACTTTCAAAGCTGGACGAGAGCCATATTAGTGAGATGCACTCTAATGATGAAAAGTTAAGCCAATTAATATTGGTTGCAAGTGATAAAAGAAGCCTTTTTGCTGAGTCATCCTCAATGTCACATTTTCTTAATGTATAGCAGCCATTTTGTGGAAAACTTCGTTGTTGAAGTGAAGTTTTATTCACTAATGAGAGTGCAACATAATTGAAAATGAACACGTTCATTTGCATACCAAAAGATAACAGATTTTCATAAAAATCAAAAATATGAAATCACAAATTTTATATCCTAAATTCTGTTTTTAAAAATCTTCACATTTTTAATCCTTTATCTGAGATTTCCCTGCTGAAAAATACAACTTAAAAATATAGCTGCAAGCAGCGATGACGGGCCCAAGCCCCGGCTGCACCGCCACCCTGGAGGCTTTAGGGAGACTGTGCACGACAGGTAATATGCATTTTGGGTGAATGTAAAAGGATTATGTCAAGATATGAGACTCTTCCTGTTTCCCTTTTTGTCATTACTTTAACCGCTCGCCATGGCAACACCGTTCGAGATATCCTATAATCGTTTGCAGCTTAGCATTTTCAGTGTCAACAAGCCTAAGTTGTTTTTTTGCTGAAGTTGATTCTTTCCTGTCCCTCAGACAAGACAGGTTGGTCTGGTTCGATAGTTTTCCTCTGAGATCAGTAAGGCTAGCATAAACAAGCTTTGGACCTTTGGCTGGCTTAAGCTGCTCTTGTCACAAGGGTTGTGAAACCTTATAACCTTATGAACTTATGAAACCTCCTACTTTGATTACTCATCATCACAAGTAAGACTCACAAGGCCACATACTAGTGGGCAGTGAGAGTTCTTCTTCAGCAAGATCTGACAGGTAGAGCTGATTTAGGGCAGAACTCAATGGAGAGATCAGTCAAATGTAGGAAGCTTATAACCACTGCCATCAATCTCTGCAGCTCTACTATCTCTAGGGACACCATTCTACAGCAAGGTGCCTCCTTCTCCACTACATATACATGTTTATCTAAATTATCTTAGCCTAAATTTTGTTAAAGCACTAAAGTTTGTGTGTGCCTGTGCTATATCTAGGAAGTGATATAAATCACTGACAGTACCAAAATGTCCTGTGCCTCAAACAATAGCACATGGCGCAAGAAACACAAAGGTCATCGATTCGATTTCCAAAGAATGCATGAACTAACTAAATGTAAAGTGTAAGTGAACATTATGTCCCTTTCTTAGTACAACGTGTAAAATGAAAACTCAACCTAGAAAGATTTTCAGTAGTGGGTAGTCCACTGACATTTATTTACCAGTACTGCAACCAAATTGTTTTGTCAAAAGTTAATATAAAAAGTTAATATAAAACTTAAGGCATGGCAAAATAACACATCATTCCAAATGTCTGTACTCAGTACTCAAGCCTGTAAATTATTAAAAAATTATTAAAAAGAAAGCTGAGAAACATTTTCTCAGACATGCATGAAACAACTCTCAAAAAAAGTAAAGAGGACAAAAGTTTTCAACAAGTTTGGACACAACACATGGATTAGAAACCAGACTCTATCCTCAAAACAAGAAAAACCTGCAGCTGAATAGAAACTCAATACACCTCTCTATATAGGGCCAGCCCAGGCTCTAGGTGCCCTAGGTGAGATTTTAGATTAATGGCAAAATAATGCAAATGCCTATCTTTCATATGGACTGCAATTTATTATAATATGATTAGTGATAAACATTAACATAATATGAAGTAAATAAATGGTGATAATAAACAACAAATCTGTAACAAATCTGGAAAAAAATAATCACTCAAGAATGAAACAAACTACAAATTGACAAAAAAATAATTGATTAGCCTATTACATGTCATCTCCATTTTTGAGCAAACACTGGAAAATGACAAAACTTTATTGATTGCAATTCAGGAATGCTTTAGACTACAATCCTAGTCATGGTTTCATTTAAAGAAGACCAAGAGTTTTTTGGTCAAGTAAATGCTAGTGTTTAAATTAGTCCAAGTTTTTTTGTTGAAGTCAACTTTATTGTAAACATATTGTAATCTAAAGTAAAGAAAAAGGATGTTTATAGATTTAAATGCATGGGGAAAAAAAATTAAATCACTAAAAAGCTGTCAATCATCTCAGAATCAGTTCATCGCAATCTCAAAAGTTCCATTATAATCAATGAGCCTGTCTACACTACTCAATGAATCTCCTTATTTACATCGTGTCAACAATTCGTTTGTTAAAATAAGAGAGTTCGTGAGACGTGAGCGTGCAGAAATCAGCGCTGAACAAAAACTCAGGCGTTTTGAGCAGTGAGTAGATTCTGACTAAATCAAACACATCTGATTGGCCATTGCATTCAACAAATCAACAGATATGTCTGTGATTGGCTCCACTGCTGAACACTGCAAAAACACATTGTAAAATAGAAATTTGTTGACACTATACAGAGCGCAAATCCGGTCCTGCCTCTCGTGGCTGCGCCCCTTTTAATTTGCACACTAGGCAACCGCCTATGTCGCCTATGTCACCCTGTCTCTATACTTGCATACATGGCATTTATTTATGGTTCACTGTCTTCATTCATTCAGTATAAAACAAATGCTATGTTTCAGCAAGATTGCATGAATATGTTTTGTTAATTGCCCATATTTTTAGCAGGTTTCTTGTCTAAACCGCTGGCAATTCAAGAGAAAAGTTTTATTAGACTGTCTCTCACCTCATTGCCTATGATGTCAATCTTGTGCTGAACTTGTGGAACCCATTGGCGGATAATGGCAAACAATTCTGGGATTGTGGTCCGAGAATCTGTCAGAATCTCCATGCAGGCTGGATCATTTGGATCAAAGAAGGTAAACGCTGGAATAGAAGCAATTAAAATGCAGGATATTAATACAGGGATTAGTTAAAACAGCCAAAAAGGTGGTTGCTGTGAAATTTGTAAAATGATCTGACTGTTAGTTGAGAAACCCACCATAGTCCTTGGGCAGTGGAGCCTGTGCCGATGGATGCACTATAGGTTTCTTGCGGGGTTCATGAACAGGGCTGATGAACTCAGAGCCCGGCTGGGCCTCTTCCACCTCAGAAGTTTCCTCTTTAGTCATTCTGCTTATGTTATTGGGCCTGCACATATATTCATATTCATTTATATAGACATCTTTCACACTCTCATAATTTTTTGTATGATCCTTGCTCAAAAACAAGAGTAAGAATAAGTGATATGAGATGTATGATCACGATCCTCTAGTCTACTGCACAGATATTCCTCTCTGTGAGGCTCTAAGTTCAGCATGGAGTCTGGTGGAGCAGATGAGTGACTCACTGCTTCCAGGACTGTCTGTTGGAACAGACGAGAGTTCGGCCCTCACAAGCCACTGCGCCATCTTACTGGAGATCCATGCTCAATATAACTCAATGCAATTTATTTTGATGTCTCAGATGCCGTAACTGTATTCTGCTCAGTCAGCCATCAAAATAACATTCAGGAAATTATTCAGACAATTCTAGCCAACGCTACAGTACAATCACCACTTTGAACCTACATTTATTGAATTAATTCAGAAGTTACACTGAATATTGGCAAAGTAGACACTAGACAGTGAGAAGCTATCAACATTATATATATATATCATATACAACTAATGTATTTGATCATTTTTACCATCTAAATTTAAAATGCCTGAAATTTATGTGACCAAGGGGAATATTACACTAAAAAACTACACTGCATGTCAAGTACAAGTTAATTTAGAGAAAAACATTCAACTTCCATTGTCATTATAAAATCAAAATACTTATTCACATGGTATCTTTAAAAGCCAAATAATCATAATCTTATGATAGATATCACCCCTCCATTGATTTTACATTGAGTTGAGTAAAGATGTATGTTCGGTGATAATTTTTTCAGACTTCATTGAGCTTTTATTGTGATCCCTCTTAATGCCTATTTCACAAAATGCCTAGATACTCAGTATCTGATCTGCTCTGAACACTATTTCATTAGGGCAATGATCAAAGTGAATATGAGCTTCAGCATTTCTCTAGCTTTTTAATAATATATTATGTATTCCTCCAAAGGTTTTTTATTGCAGCTGGAATATACAAGCCCACACATTAGCTGTTTGTGGTAGTGCTTTCAATGTCCTTCTATTGCATCAGACTGTGGAAGACATTGATGGTGTTTCTGCACAACAAATATGTCAATTAAACAAACAGACCTCATGGTAACAGATTTTTGTTAGTTGTAATGATAATTGGCACTTCAATCAGAATTCAAAACTTTTTGAAAATGATATCCAAAATAACACCATAATTTATTATCATATATATATATATATATATATATATATATATATATATATATATATATATATATAAAATGACTGCAAGGTTAAGCTTCAGAGTCAACTTAATAATGGACAATACAGGCAATAAAATGCAATCTCATTATAATGTTTCACTACAGTTGGGAATATATCAATTGTAAATTATGAAAATATTTGTATACAGTTGAGTTTTACTGTCATTTTACAGAAAATATTGATATGACTCTTTAATTTACTTACATAAGAATAAGAACTATTATTTAAAGGATATCTGAGCTGCCAGACCGCTGAATATTTAATTCCACCAAAAAAGGGGCGTATTCAGAAATGGATCGTGCACAAGTGTAATTGACACGGTCTTCAATCTCTCGATATTATTGATTTAATCTTCGATAAATAAATTACAATCATCTAAAAACTGCATCTCGCTACTAAATTTATACAAGCAGTTGCATTGCGTCCATGTATTCTCATATAAAGCATGTCAGTCTTGCCCTGTGTCAACAAGAAAACATGGACGCTCCGTCACGCAGCACATGAAAAACAAGGAGGCTTTTTTTCTCACGCGGAAAAACATGGCCATTTATATTTTGCAAAAATTCGTTGATACAACGAAATAATATCCGTCTTACCTGATAACAAGCCTCGAACCCGGGATTTCTTTCCCCTCTTTTGTCAGTCGTTGTTGTGCTATGGAGGATGGAGAGGATGCTGCGCCTTGTCCTTCTCTCTGCCTGCGTCACGGTTGTGACTCACGGCTGGACCACTCTCCTCTCTCCTCTCTGCTTCTCCTCAACCAATCTTGATGCTCATTGCAGAAGAACTTGCTAGATGAATCCTGCTTTTTGCGTTACAGTTATCAAGAGACACCTGCCATTTTAAATGAACGACTACATCTGGATAATTATACAATAACTTTAATGGCTGGGTCCACATTTAAAGGGAATTTCTGTCAGTAATCTTAAGCCCGGAAGCAATTGAAAATTGTATTTGGCGCCTCCAAGCACAGCAAACCGTCAGCTATTTTACTTTTTTTTTTTTTTTAAATAAGACGCACGTTGATTCAGCAAACAAGGAACTATGTTCTAACAAGGTTCTTTTAAAGTTATGAGCAAAATATTCCTGTAAAGTTAATAGAACGATATTGGTCCAAACAGTTAGGCTATTTGGTCTTTAATAATGTCCTCAAAACATTAACAGTTGGCAAAAAAAAAAAAAAAAAAAAAAAAAAAAAATACTTCTACATCGTTCATGGAACGTTTTTTTTTTTTGTTTCCTGAAACATTTAGGCTAATTGGTATACAGAATCGCCTATTCACAGAATATTCAAAAATTATATTCCCATGTTTCCCAAAATGATCAAATGAAATGTTTCCTCAACGTTCACATAACCATGAAAAAACGTTTTTAAAACATTTAAAAAACTAGACGTTTTGAACATTCAAAGAACATTGAGAAATAACGTTTTCATAACTTAATAGGAACGTTAGCAACGTTCTTAGAACATATTGTTATGTGGGAAGGTTTAATGATGTAGCCTATGTAAATCTACAATAAAGTCCTGTTTTGTCAAAGTAAGAGAGTTGTAACAAAAACACTTGCACAGGTGTTGCAATGGTTACCAACTCGTTCACAAGCATGTATTTATAAGCGCATTGGTTTTGTAAAATAAAATCAGATTTTATGTTATGAAAATAAAATTTCTTAAACTGAAATAAATGTTGAATGCTTTTGAACACAGACTTAAAGGGATACTTGAAAATGATCCCATGATTTACTCAACCTCAAGCGACCCTATAGGTGTATATAACTTCTTCTTTCAGACGAACACAATCGGAGATATATTCAAAAGTATCTTTGCTCTCCAAAGCTTTATAATGGTAGTGAATGGGGGGCCTGTTTTGAAGCCAAAAATAAATGCATCCATCCATCATAAATATAATCCATACGGCTCCAGGGGGTTAATAAATGCCTTCTGAAGCAAGGAAATGGGTTTTTGTAAGAAAAATATCCTTATTTAAAACTTTATAATCTAAAATAACTAGCTTCCGCCAGACGGCCGTATGCATACTGCGCAAGTCGAATTGCGCCAAATGATCAGTTACTACTGATGCGATGATGACTCAGGATGTTGGAGTATTGTAAGCTTAGACGCCTCTAGCAGTTCAAACGAATATGACTGTGCAACAAACCGAAGCTCCTCTTCTCTTATATTGAAATCCTCCAACATTTCTTTTTAAAATGTCTAATTTTAGACTTCTAATTCGTGACTGGTGTTTTGTTTTGCTCTATTCTCTGCACTTCCATGTTCATCATTGCACATGCATCAGGTCAGAGTTCACTCTTCCACCGCAAAGTGATGCGTATGGTCGTCTGCCGGAAGCTAGTTATTTTACTTTATAAAATTTTAAATATGGATATTTTTCTTACAAAAACCCATCGCTTTGTTTCAGAAGGCCTTTTTATTAACCCCCTGGACCTTATGGATTTTTTATGATGGATGGATGCATTCATATTGGACTTCAAAACACACAACAATTCACTACCATTATAAATCTTTGAAGAGCAGGCATATTTTTAAATATATCTCAGATTGTGTTCGTTTGAAGGAAGAGTCATATACACTTAGGATGGCTTGAGGGTGAGTAAATCATGGGATAATTTTCATTGAAATTTTTATTATGAAATATATATTTTCCAAAACATTTTTTACTCTAAAACTGAAAATAAAATAAAAGCCATAAATCTAAAAAAGCTGTGTTCCAAATTTGAGGTTATCTCAAAAAATGAGCTTTCAGTAAGATTTTTGGGCACAGTACCAATTCCAATAGATTAAATGAACAATACAAGTGTGACTATTTTTTCAGGACCATTTTAACCTTTTCAAATCATGTCCATGGTTGGTAACCATAGTTAATATCAATTGTGGACATGACAAAATTTTCACAGAATGTTCCTCCAAAACATTACCAGACTTTAAAGTGGGTGTCTGTGTAAAGATTAACAGTTAGTAGTGAACAGCCTGTTATTTGTCACAGCACAGACACTTTGTCTTCACATCAGTTGCAAGATGGATATAACATTGTCACTGACAAATGTATTATATGTTGTCATAGCTGTCTTTCTTCTGTTATTGCTGCGGAAGAGTCAAAGAAAGCAGTTTGGGCAGCTGCCTCCAGGACCTGCTCCTAAACCACTGCTGGGAAATTTACTTCAATTTGATGTCAAGGAACCATACAAGTATTACCTAAAGGTCAGTATTCTGTATACCAGGGATGGGCAACTTCAGTCCTGGAGGGCCACTGCCCAGCAGAGTTTAGCTCCAACCCTAATCAAACACAGCTAATCAAGGTCTTTAGGATTAGTAGAAAGTTATAGGCAAGTGAGTTTTTATCAGGGATGGAGATAAACTCTGCAGGACACTGGCCCTCCAGGACCGGAGTTGACCGTCCCTGCTGTATACTATTAATTTCTTAATTAGCAGTAGCTGTCTGTGCTTGGATGGTTGTTTTCAGGACAAGGATGTACTGGAACTGTATTTGTGACAAGACCAATGCTTGTAAATGAGTGTAAGATTATTTTAATCTCTGTTTATCATTCTGGTGCCTCATTCTTGGTTTGCATTTTCATCCATTGAATACATCCTGCTAGAAATTTTACATTCCCAGAACATTCTCAGAATGTCCCCACTGGTGTTAAGGACGTTGTGTAGTAACGTTCCCAGTACGTTCAGAGACGGTCACAATGTGGAGCTCTTTTAGGGTTTGGGGACGTTATTTGGTGGACCTTCACAAAACATTCAGGACGTTCTCTGAACATTTAGGGAACCATACTTCATTTGGAAATGTTCTCAGAACATCCCTGCTGCCCTTATCAAAAAATTAATTGAAAATTAGAGCTAAATTGAAGTGTCTGTTCAAACAAAAACTAATTTTTCTTAAATGTCTTACAAAAAAGCTCTTTACAGGTAATTGCTGGATTAATATTATGAAACCTTTTCTTTAAAATGCAAATCTCTTGCAGTAAGTCATTAGCCGACAACAGCACATGCATGAGCTAATAACTGCTGTATCACTGCATCAGCAACTACACAGTTACTGTCTTTAAATAAAGCAACATGCAGCAGAACATCAGTGTTTCTGGATCATCACTGACTGAAGCTCAGGATCTACTCTCCAGCACAATGGTAACCTCACAAAACTCAAATAACAGAAACAGAACATTAAACACTAACAGATCTCTCTAGATCTCTGCATCTTCACTTATTACAAAGCACTCTGACTTTGTTTCTTTCATACCAATCTTCTTAATGAGGTGTTGATGTTTTATCTAAATGTATAAATGTCACCGTTATGGAGATAAGGGCTTGCTTTAGTTGGGCTCCTGACCCTTGACATTTTGACTCCATCTTTTCTCCAGTTGCTATAACTGTGTGATTGTAAAGCATTTGTTAAAAAAGAAGTTGTGAGGAGAAAAAAACCAATCAGATCAAATGGTTTTGGTCGGACATCGTTGATGATTTAATCATCAAACAGTGGTCTTATTCACTGATCTATGAATATTGTATTTTCTTTCATGTTATAGTCCTATGACAATGCATAAAATCCTGTCTTACTTTGATAATTTGAAAGTTTTATCATTATGCTGGAATTATTCAGACAGCATCATGTAGATTCACACAGACATCAAGATGCTGCGTATGATCCTCAACAATGGTGACAAAATTTTCAGATAAACAGATCAACTCTGAGCATCATAAAACAAGCTACTAAAGTCACAAAAATGTTTGTTTAGTGTCACCATTGTTGAGGATCATACGCTGATTCATGATGTCTGTGTGAGCCTAAAATACACTGCTCAGAACTCTGTCTGATAAAAAAAAAAAAAAAAAAAAATAATCATTAATTAATGCTAAACTAACATATAATACATTCATTGTTTAGACTCTGGTGATGATCAGTGAATCAGGACACTCTATGATGACTGAATCACCAGTACCACATGTTTTTTACTATAACAAACGTGTTTTGAAAACATCTAATGTTAAAAAAGCAAGAATTAAAACCCATTTAAAGCAAACGCTCACCTCCATAACTGTGACTTCAAACTTTATTATTTTCTATAAAACACCCACGTAGAAGGCAATGTTCTCGTGACCTTGCACAACTTTGCCTAAAAGTTCTCAAGTGACACAAATTCTGAAATTTTACAGAACATTCAGGACATAAAACGTCCTCTTTTGGTAATGAATGCTGCAGTTCAAGGTTCCTTATATGACTTTAGGGCGACGTTCCATTTTGGTTATTTTAAGGTAAAAAAAGAATGTTACAAAGAGGACATTTGGGACATTAATGGTCCTCTGTTGGTCATTTAATAACGTTCCCGATATGAGTTTAGGGGGACATTCTATTTTGGTTATTTTATGGTCGCAAGAGAACGTTACAAAGAGGACATTTGGGAAATTATCAGAGCGTCCTATAGCAATAGTCCCCTAAACATTCCCAGAATGTCCTGAATGTTCCCTGAAGGTCCACCAAATAACTCCCCCCAACCCTTAAAAGAACTCCACATTGTGACCGTCTGATGAACGTACTGGCAATGTTACTAGACAACGTCCTTAACACCAGTGGGGACATTCTGAGAATGTTCTGGGAACATAAAATTTCTAGCGGGGTATGGTAATATTGGTGCTCAGAGGTGGGAAGTCCAGGGGTCAGAGAGTAAAAGTCCTGCCATATTTTTATTCCACCCACTGAAGCATTAATGAGATAAATAAGTGTTTAATTGAGTGATGATTGACCATTATTGAAGACACCTGATGATAACAAGCAGAATCACCAAAGGAGAAAATCACTATTTTTAAGTTACCATCATCGAGGTCAGGGTTTGTTTTAGTTGATCTTCTGCTGTAGAATCACAGTGCTGCTGTAATCAATAATGTAAATCTAACTAAGATTGGGCTCTAAATGAGTTCAATGATTCAGATCAATTAATGATTATGTAAAAACATAACCAACACCATCTGATCATCTTTTAACTTTGCTTGTCTGGTTGGTTTTAATGCAGTTAAAACTGCCCAAATAAATTCTAATATTGAAAAGTCAAGGGTCAAGAGCTCAACTAAAACAAACCCTGACCTTGATGATGGTAACTTAAAAATAGTGATTTTCTCCTTTGGTGATTCTGCTTGTTATCATCAGGTGTCTTCAATAATGGTCAATCATCACTCAATTAAACACTTATTTATCTCATTAATGCTTCAGTGGGTGGAATAAAAATATGGCAGGACTTTTACTCTCTGACCCCTGGACTTCCCACCTCTGTTGGTGCTTACACCAATGGGTTAAAACACTGTTTTACAGGCATCTGAGACATCAAAATAAAATGCAATGAGTTATATTGAGCCTGGATCTCCAGTAAGATGGCACAGTGGCTTGTGAGGCCCAAACTCTCGTCTGTTCCAACAGACCGGAAGCAGTGAGCTGGTTTAATAGAGTATATGTAGAGGGCTGAATTTTGTAAACACAAAGGTTCCCTTTACTGCTGTTGCTCAAAGATGAATTGTGCTTTTACATTTACTCTGAATGCTGACTAAAGCACATTATGGGCCCTATTTTAACGATCTAAACGCAAAGTGTAAAGCGCACGACGCAGGTGCACTCAGGGCGTGTCCAAATCCACTTTTGCTATTTTAACGACGGAAAAACGGTCCGTGCGCCGGGGCACATTTTTGAAATGGGTTGTCCCTATTCTCTTAATGAGTAATGGGCGTAACGTTCAATAAACCAATCAGAGTGTCATCTCCCACAAGAGTGAGATGCGCTCGCGCCATGGCGGAATTTGTTGGCGGAAAAGCTGAACGCTTTTCAAGCGAAGAAACCGATCTGCTCGTGCGCAAAGTTAAAGTCAGTTAATATATATATGTGTGTGTATTGGCACGATTGTTCAATTAATTAGCCAATTTCGTTCATCATTATAAGTAGTAATAGGCTGAATTGAAAATAGGTAGCCTAATTCTAATACACGCAATGACTATTCATCATTACATTTTTATATTTATATAGCCTACACAATAATATTCTTTTACACTGTAATCCTTTTGTTTTTAATATTTGGCATGTTTGTGTGATGCGCATCCCTGTGTGTAATAAGCAAAGTCAACGCGCATTTCTACCAACGCGCTCTAACAAAAAAATATTGCGCCATTGACTTTAGACTTTAGACCAGCTTTGAGTTGGTCTATGGCGCAGTCTATTTTCAGCTCCTTAAAATAGCAATGCGCCGGCAATGCGCCTGAACACACCTCTTTTTTAGACCAGCACGCCCATGGGCGCACTAACTGGCGCAAATGCATTTACTAATTTAAGGACGTGGCGCTGAACGGGAAAACGCGAACGGCGCCGGACGCAAACTAGCAAACACACTTGCGCTGCGCCTTGCGTCGCATTGCGCCGGGTGTATTATAGGGCCCTATAACTCATAATCTCATATACACTTGTAAATAAATAATACTTATTTGTATAAAGATTGTTACTCATGGTTTCTGAAACTAGCATTTTTAATCTGAGCTGTACTTCCCTTAGCTCAGTAAGAAGTATGGCTCTGTTGTCACCATCTGGTTGGCAAACACACCTGTCGTTATCATTTCTGGATATGAAGCCCTAAAGGAAACTATGATTGGTCTTGGTGAGGAATTCAGTGGCAGGGCCGACTATCCGCTGATCATGAAGATCACACATGGATATGGTGGGTTCACTAGCCTAATGTTGAAACACTTCTGGGAGTTAAAGAGAGCAGAAACAGTTTATTTACCATTTTTTACCAGACAGCAACATAATGTGGCCCAGATCCGGCCCACATCTGATACATGTGGATTACACACAGACCAGATGTGGGCCGGATCTGGGCCGACAATATGTTGCTGTCAGGGTTAGAAGACAAGAAATGCTGTTAACATTTTCTCTATGCGCAGGTGTTTTGTCCACCAGCGGACACAGATGGAAGCAGATGCGCAAATTCTCTCTTACGACTCTGAAGGACTTTGGAATGGGCCGCAGGAGCATCGAGGAACGAGTCAGGGAGGAGGCTGAATATCTTGTGGAAATGATTAAAAAATGTGAAGGTAAAATCATTTCTCGAGTTCACCTGCCCATTCAGTCTATTTGGCTTGTTGTCCTCAACGGAGGCTCAAACCAGGGGAACTTAATTTAACATTGTCTGAATGTCTTTCTTTGTATTCAGGTAATCAGTTAACATAAATGCTAAACTCTTGATCTTACCTTGATCTTGTGTTCTTTTCTCCTTCAAGGCTCTGCATTCAGCCCTGCAGACATGCTGTCTAATGCCGTGGCCAATGTGATCTGCAGCATTGTCTTTGGCCATAGGTTTGAATTTGAGGATCCACAGTTTAAGTTTCTCCTTCAGACTGTAAATACTTACTTCGCTATCCTCAGCAGTCCTCTTGGACAGGTATTGCACGCCTAAGATTTTTTATTGTCATGTATATTTTTGTCAGGGACTAGTTGTCACACTGGAAAGTTAGAGATATAGCTATAATATATATTTTATTAAAGGTCCCCTGGAACGTTCTTTCACAAGATGTAATACAAGTCTAAGGTGTCCCCTGAATGTGTCTGTGAAGTTTCAGCTTAAAATACCCCATAGATTTTTTTTAATTAATTTTTTTTAACTGCCTATTTTGAGGCATGAAGATGTGTTTATGCATTATACAGACTGCACGTGTTTAAAAATGAAAATAGCGACGGCTCTTGTCTCCGTGAATACAGTAATAAACGATGGTAACTTTAACCACATTTAACAGTACATTAGCAACATGCTAACGAAACATTTAGAAAGACAATTTACAAAAATCACTAAAAATATCATGTTATCATGGATCATGTCAGTTATTATCACTCCATCTGCCATTTTTCGCTATTGTTCTTGCTTGCTTACCTAGTCTGATGATTCAGCTGTGCAGATCCAGACGTTAATACTGGCTTGTCTAATGCCTTGAACATGGGCTGGCATATGCAAATATTGGGGTCATACATATTAATGATCTCGACTGTTATGTAACAGTCAGTGTTATGTTGAGATTCGCTTGTTCTTCGGAGGTCTTTTAAACAAATGAGATTTATATAAGAAGGAGGAAGCAATGGAGTTTGAAACTCAATGTATGTCTTTTCCATGTACTGAACTCTTGTTATTCAACTATGCCAAGGTAAATTCAATTTTTGATTCTAGGGCACCTTTAACAAAGGTTTAGGTTTTGAATCAAAAGTCCAATTGACCTACACGCTAGAGCAAAAATATCTCATGAATAAATAACTTTATATTCATCTTTGTAGATCTATAATGTATTCCCTAAGCTGGTCAGTCTCTTTCCTGGTAAACACCATCAGCTGTTTAGAGACACAGACAAGGCCAGAGAGTACTGTAAACATCAAGCCAGGGCTCGGATGAATAATGTGGATCCCTCGTGCCCACAGGACTTCATTGAGGCCTTTGTGCTAAAAATGAAAGAGGTAAAAATGAACGGAAGCATGTACTTTTTTTTTAGCTTTTTTTATGACAACAAAAGGCACATTTAAATATACCTTCACATTCTGCTTGAGATAATTATTAGAGGATAATTATTGAGGTCTTGATTGTCTTTTGCAGGAGAAAGACAAGTCTGACACCGAATATTATTTTGACAACTTGGTTTCTTTAGTATGGAACTTGATCAGCGCCGGCACAGAAAGCACTTCATCCACCATCAGACACGCTTTGCTTCTGATGATGAAGCACCCAGATGTTCAAGGTGAGGTCAAACAAATGCTTCTCTTTCCAAACATTAAGTGTGTTTTTACTTTGACTTCTTCTGCACAGAGCGTGTTCAGCGGGAAATTGATGAGGTTGTAGGAAAGGACCGCTGGCCCTCCATTGAAGACAGACAGAAGCTGCCGTATACAGATGCTGTAATTCACGAGGTCCAGCGCAGCATGGATTTCGCCCCCATCGCTATCCCACACAAGATGATGTGCGACACTGAATACAATGGTTATGTCATTCCTAAGGTATTCTGCACTTCAATGCCTCGCCATTACAATGATATATTTACAGAATGTTCATTCATTCAATACATCTATTGCTAAATTAAGAGATTAAATCTGTCTTTCTATTTTCAAAATAAACTTTCTCGTAGGGAACAATGGTTTTTCCACTGCTATCCTCTGTGCTTATTGACCCAAAACGGTGGAAGAACCCAAATTGTTTTGATCCTGAGAACTTCCTGAATGAAGAGGGTCAATTCATGAAGAATGATGCATTTGTTGCATTCGGCATGGGTGAGCTTCATTGTGAATTTCAGACTATAAAAATGACACATGCTAAATAATTACAGTTCTTACTGTTTTAGTCATACTGGGACAAACATAACCTCACTGATTGTTTAGTGGTTACCTTTAAAAGGCAAATCACAGATAATAAAATTGTTTAATTCTGTGTACTCTCTTGACAGGCAAGCGCGTTTGTCTCGGTGAGGCTCTGGCTCGCACAGAACTCTTTCTCTTCTTCACTTCCCTCCTTCAGCACTTCACCTTCAAGGCAATGGTGCCACCAGAAGAGATCGACACAAAGCCTGCAGCCAGCAGTTTTGGCCGCATACCCTGCAGATACGAGTGCTATGCCATTCCTAGGATATAAAGGAAGGAACAGTCCACAAAGTTTGCATGAAAAGATTAATCATTTAACTTGCATTTTCCTGCAACTACAGCTACTATTTTTTGATTTTTCTACAATAAGACATCCACACAGAGCTTATTCCATGTGGAATGATTTGTACTTTCAGTGAAAATGTCTATTGATTTGCACACAGATCGTCTTTTGTAGTAACATTTACAATCATATCTACAATCAGAATTTTGTAGAATCATTAAAAAAAAAAAAACTCAATAGTACACTGTAGGACCACTGAAGATATCAGTGACCAAAAACTTATTGGATCAGGGAACACAGTGCTGACTGTACATTTTTTCTCTAAATCTTTTTTTTTTTTTTTTTTGGTAAATCATTGTATATGAAATATATTTTAAATACATAATAATTGTGTGAAAAAAAATATGAGAAATTGCACATGACTGAGATGTGGCTGCATGTGTAGCAGTTTTACTCTGGTTGTGTTTTGTTGTTCTTAATGAAGACAATGGAGGAGGTTGGAGCAGAATGTTTTATTCTGAAGAAGCAGGTCTGCAGAAATACACAGAGCACAATTAATTTTGGGGGATTTTTGGGGTCTTTCCCCTTCAGTCTGTCCATACAGCATGGAGAAAGCCTCACTTTAGTTTGAAGAGCGAGAGAGCACAACGACCCCGTCAGGAATTGTGCTTCTAAAGATTCACTATAGGTATCAAATGCGTCACCAATATGTGCCCCATAAAATATTCTACATGAACAGTTCCAACTAGAATTAATTATGTACATTATGCCCCATTATAACTCTGAACACAAACATGAAAACACAATTGATGAAGTTCATTAACATTATTTTTTATATTTGAACCGGCTACACGTCATGTTTCTGCGAGGAAATACACATTTAATATACCTCAAGAGTAAAAAGATTAGTTACTGTCATGTTAACTGTTCCATGAGAAAATATATGGCCTTTTTACAAAATTGCAGAAATGAGTTTCTCAAGTTTGAAACAAGTTTCTCAAACAAGGGTCCACAAGGGGGGCTCTGCAAACTTCTTGGGAGGCCCCAACAAATCTTATAATTATCAGAGGTGGGGGTCAGAGAGTAAAAGTCCTGCCATATTTTTATTCTCCCTGAAATGACTTTTTGCAGGTTGGGATGTCTGGAATACGCATGTCTAATATCGATAAGCAGTATCGGTAAGAGTAGTAATACCATTAAAACCTTAAGGATAGTGCAGAAAATGATATGACAACAATAAGGTCTAAATGTAACTGGCCCCTCTAACAGTACAACTGGCCCCAGCTTGGCCCCCCAGTTGAAATGGTCTAGAACCGCCACTGGTTTTAACAAGAATTTGAGTATGACAGAAAAGAAAATTAAGAACCAAAAATAATTATAGAAGACTTACCCATATAAACTTGTTTTTAATTCAGTTTGGGTATATGGTGTATTATAAAAAACTAAAGTAAACCAGCCAGAAAATATGATATATAAACATTATTTTAGTTATTACACAGATATATATATATATATATATATATAGCTGCAGCATACCTAAATCAAACCCGAGTTTGCTGGCTTTTTTCGGCGAGTTTGCTGTCTTCTGAACGTGCACGCGGCAGATGATGTCAAACACAAAGCTTACCTCATTCGTGTGCAGCAATGGATGACACAAGGCTTTTATTTATTTATTTTTATTTATTTATTACGTTTATATGAGAATGTTGTACACCTCCCCATGTTAACAAACTATCAAGACTCTCAAGTTTATAAATGACCAGCTTATAAAAACAAATTTATAGTCGTCTTTGTAAAGAAATGCTCATTTTATATGCAGCTTAGAGCCGCTGCTGTGACACTGTACAAACGCTTCTAGTGTGCAGAGGTGGGAAGTCCAGGGGTCAGAGAGTAAAAGTCCTGCCATATTTTTATTCCACCCACTGAAGCATTAATGAGATAATTAAGTGATAAATTGAGTGATGATTGAGCATTATTGAAGACACCTGATGATAACAAGCAGAATCACCAAAGGAGAAAATCACTATTTTTAAGTTACCATCATCGAGGTCAGGGTTTGTTTTAGTTGAGCTCTTGACCCTTGACTTTGTAATATTAGATTTTGTTTGGTCAGTTTTAACTGCAGTAAAACCAACCAGACAAGCAAAGTTAAAAGATGATCAGGTGGTGTTGGTTATGTTTTCACATAATCATTGTTTGATCTGAACTCGTTTAGAGCCCGATCTTTCTCAAAATTTAAATAATGAGAATAAAGAAAATTACTAAGACAATTCAGCTCATAATTTATTCATGCAGCAATGCATGATGGGAGGCATGGATGAATTTTGATTGGTGGCACCCAGAATGCATTGCAACATGCTTTATGACTCTCACCACTGTTGAGATTCACAGACTGATTCTTGATGTCTGTGTGTTTAAATTAAACTTTTTTTTAAATCAGAACTTTAAAAATCAATAATGTAAATCTAACTAAGATTGGGCTCTAAATGAGTTCAAAGATTCAGATCAAATAATCATTCTGTGAAAACATAACCAACACTACCTAATCATCTTTTAACTTTGCTTGTCTGGTTGATTTTAATGCAGTTAAAACTGCCCAAACAAATTCTAATATTACAAAGTCAAGAAGCTCAACTAAAACAAACCCTGACCTCGATGATGGTAACTTAAAAATAGTGATTTTCTCCTTTGGTGATTCTGCTTGTTATCATCAGGTGTCTTCAATAATGGTCAATCATCACTCAATTAAACACTTATTTATCTCATTCATGCTTCAGTGGGTGGAATAAAAATATGGCAGGACTTTTACTCTCTGACCCCTGGACTTCCCACCTCTGACAGTGTGAATACTCGCGCGTCTCTGCAGCTGCAGTGACTGTGTAGTTACGCTCACGGGCTGCTCACGCGACGCTCACGCTTGCAGTGTGAAACAGGCGTAACACTGTCAGAAAACAGCTGTGGTTATGTCGTCATCATACACTCCCATCACATTTTTGAGCTCACGGGAGAAGTGACATGTGACTTTGAGCAACATTGTAGATTTTACAACCAAAACATTTTTTAATCAAGATTATTTTTACCTAGTAATTATATTATTTTACTTAACCTAAAGTACCTGTTTCTCTAGTTTAATTTGCTTTGCATTCATGATAACTTCAAACCCACAAGCTAAAACAGTTAGCTGTCTTATGGCTGTTTGGGACGGGGATAGCTCTAACAGTTAATTAAAAAAATTACAACCAAAACCTTATTATGATTCCAATGAGTCCAGTTATCAATCACATCCTCTGTTAAAGTAATGTGAGATTTTTGGTGCGCATCAAGGGATTTATTCATCATAGTTTATGCGGATGCCTTGAAAAATATACGTCTCCGTTGAGCATATACTTTTTTTGTGCACATTTTTAGAATTCATACACATCTTGGTGTTTCCATCCAGGGTTTTTATGTGATATTGCAAAATTCAAAGTTTGAGCAAAATTCAAATTTTCATTCAAATTTTGCAAATTTGAATGTGACGGGAATATTACAGTACAAACACACACGACAGTTGTTTTTGTGCTAAATTTAAAGTCCTAAAAGAATTGCAATATAATGTTTTTTGTCACATTAAAATTTTATTCAATTCAAATAATCAAATGAATTTTATTCAATTCAAATAAAGTTTAAATAAACCTTGAAATATAACAACATAAATTACAATGATTATGTATTGGTAGATTAACCAAGGTTATACTAGTAACCCACTATAATTGACTAATCAGAAAATAATAGATATTCAATGTCTAAACTTGTAGATACATGCAGCTACTTTTTAACAAATACAGTACAATGTAAAAACATGTACACAATAATTAAATGATTAATTGAATTGTTAGTACTTAGTTGTTTAAGACACCTAATATCAAGTGGGGCCAAAGAATAATAGATCAATTAATAGATCCATCGATCCTCAAAACAATTGTTTGTTACAGCTCTAAATACAGGGTGACAACATGTTTTAAACAGTTTACGAGCCTGAGCCGCGCCTCTTAAAGCGGCCGTGAGTTGAGCGCCTCTTAAAGCAGCCGTTGTGGCGGGGCCACCTTCAGAACACGGAACAGACATGTGTGTTTGGCTCTTTTTCCTCAGGCTGACCTTCGAGGCTTGTGCCGAGCCAACATCAAAGTTTGTTTACGAACTATATCTTTTAGTTATTCTTTGTTCTTCAATAAAGTTCTTGTATAAATTAGCATGGATTTTATTTGGGCAAATTACCTCTCACTATTGTTACATCTATCATCAGCCAGTGTTGCAACTCACCCCAGTGGGACAGGTGATTGTGTAGCAGGGGAGACTTAGGCCAGGGTGTCCAATCCTGCTACTGGAAAGCCACCATCTTGCAGAGTTCAGCAACAACCCCAATTAAACACTCACCAGGTAATCAAGGTCTAGAAACGTCCTGTCAGGTGTGATGAGGCAAGTTGGAACTAAACTTTGCAGGATAGTGGCCCTCTAGGACCGAGTTTAAACACCCCTGACCTAGGCATGCTGAAATAATAATAAAAAAGAAGCATAAATACAACTAAAAACTTTACTTGGGGTTGGCTGTAACATGCTTCATTGATGTTACAACTAACCCAGAATCTTATAGCCATGAACTAGCTCATGTTACAGCTAACAGCCAAAACATTGGCACTAACAACTTGCATGAAAAATATCTACACAGACATAAAATAAACATAATTTAACTTCGATGAGTTTAATTACAAAGCAGGAATTGCCATAACAAAAATATATGAAGTAAATTCTTACATTAAAGTTAGTTTTTCTCCTCTTAAATCTGCTGTGTCTGCCACAGGGCTCTACTAATTATAAAATAACAATAAAGGCAGAGAATAAAAATGATTAAATAAAAGCTATATAAAGAATTAAGAGAATAAAAAAAAGATACATAAATAAGATAAAGTGCAATCAGTCGGACGTACAGTGGCCCATTACTGCCTGAATCAATAAGTTCGGGGCTCCACTGTATGAATGGAAGAGTCAGAGCTTGTCAGACACATTAGTAGCAACTTCCCGGCTTACTAGTGACCTCCAACCCTTCAATAGGGAGGAGTTATTCCCACATCATCTGCCCTCTGATGGCTTTCGGTAAGACACCAGCCTGCATCCAAGGACCTGGTGCATGCGAAAACTCACCATCTCGCTTCTCAATTCTCTCAACTCTTCCATTCAGGCAGCCCTAACCAAAAATACACAGTGCTCATTCAGTAAATGCACAGCTAAACAGATGTGTTTTTCAGTCTGGATTTGAATGTGGCTGATGTTGGAGCTCATCTGATCTCTTCTGGAAGCTGGTTCCAGTTGCGGCTGGCATAATAGTTAATACGGACTCACCTTGCTTTGAGTGAACTCTTGGTATTTCTAACAGACTTGATCCTGATGATCTGAGTGATCTGATGTTTATATTTAGTGAGTATCTGCAATGTATTGAGGTTGTATTAGGCCATTGAGTGATTTATAAACAAGTAACAAGTACTTTAAAATCAATTCTAAACATAACTGAAGCCAGTGCAAGGACTCAGGACTGGTGTGACTGGTGAGAATCCTGGCAGCAGCGTTCTGTACAAGCTGCAGCTGTCTTATGTCTTTTTGGAAAGGCCAGTGAGGAGTCCATTACAATAATCCACCCTGCTGGTGATGAAAGCATGAACAAATTTCTATAAGTCTTGACTGGAAACAAAGCATCTAATTCTTGCAATATTTTTTAGATGATAGTATGCTTATTAAGTTACTGCTTTTACATGACTACTGAAACTAAGTTCCCACTCCAAAATCACACCAAGATTCCTTGAACACTTACCTCTGTTTTTTGACCCCTAGCCTCAAGGTAAGCATTTACCTTGAGAACTTCATCTTTGTTTCCAAATGCATTGACTTCAGTGTCTTTGTTTGTCTTTGTTCAACTGAAGAAAGTTTTGGTACATCCAACTGTTAACTTCATCAGTGAGATAAAGTGCAATCAGTCAGGGAGACAGGGAGTCAATGGGGCTAGTCGTTAGGCATTAGGGTTAAGTAGATCTGGGTATCATATTGTCATGATCCCCAGTTGGAGTGCCCTATTTAGCCAGGCTCCAGCCCGTGATTCCACTTCCAGAGCCCGCTCCAGCTCGTGAGTCCGCTCCAAAGCCTGCTCCAGCCCGTGAGTCCGCTCCAAAGCCTGCTCCAGCCCGTGAGTCCGCTCCAGAGCCCGCTCCAGCTCGTGAGTCCGCTCCAGAACCCGCTCCAGCCCGTGAGTCTGCTCCAGAGCCCGCTTCAACCCATGAGTCCGCTCCAGAGCCCGCTCCAAGCCCGTGAGTCCGCTCCTGAGCCTCGCTCCAGCCCGTGAGTCCTGCTCCAGAGCCCGCTCCAGCCCGTGAGTCCGCTCCAGAGCCCGCTCCAGAGCCCGCTCCAGCCCGTGAGTCCGCTCCAGAGGCCGCTCCAGTCCGTGGGTCCGCTCCAGAGCCCGCTCCAGCCTGCTGAAGCCCACCTGGTCAGTTCCTCCAGCACCACCCTGGCGTTCAGCCAGGACTCCAGATCTGCTGGAACCCACCTGGTCAGTTCCTCCAGCACCGCCCTGGCATTCAGCCAGGACTTCAGACCTGCTGGAACCCGCCTGGTCAGTTCCTCCAGCACCGCCCTGGCATTCAGCCAGGACTCCAGACCTGCTGGAACCCCTCTGGTCAGTTCCACCAGCACCGCCCTGGCACTCAGCCCAGACTCCAGACCTGCTGGAACCCACCCGGTCAGTTCCTCCAGCACCACCCTGGCACTCAGCCTGGACTCCAGACCTGCTGGAACCCACCTGGTCAGTTCCTCCAGCACCGCCCTGGCATTCAGCCCGGACTCTAGACCTGCTGCAACCCGCCTGGTCTGTTCCTCCAGCACCGCCCTGGCACTCAGCCAGGACTCCGGCCTTGCTAGAGCCCCCATGGTCTGTTCCTCCGGCTCCCCCCTGGCCTTCAGTCAGGGACTCTGGACCTGGCCCACCATCCCTCCCCCTGGTTCCTGCTCCTGTCCACCTCCCTCCTGAGAGTTTTTTTTTTTTTTCTTTGTTTGTTTTTTGGGTTTTGCTGTGTGGAGCGTCTGGTATCCGCTCCGTAGAGAGGGGGTACTGTCATGATCACCAGTTGGAGTGCCCTATTTAGCCACCAGAGGGCACTCCACCCCTGGAACCATTGCCTCACCACTTCGGACTTCATTTCCCATAACCCATTTCCCAGACTCATTATCCCGTCATTGCACTCAGCTGTTTTGTGTTTGGTCATTAGTGTCTGTCTATTTATACCTGGTTTGTTTCTGCTTTTGTTATCTAGGTTTTGTTTATGGTCACTGGCTTCTGTTTGTGTTTTCTTTGTTTTATGTGGACTGATCTGTGGATTCTGACCCCTGCCTGTTTGGATTACGTTTATGGATTACTCAATTAAAACTGCATTTGGATCTAACCCTCTTGTCTCTGTGGCCATCTGTGACAGATATGCATAGCTGTGGTAGGAAATTTGGTTCTTTCTCATTATTTGGCTTAGTGGGAGCAAATACAAGTTGAACAGGACCGGTGCAGAATTGAGCCTTGTGGGACTCCGCATGTCATGGATGTCCTCTCAGACTTATGGTCACCTATATTCACACAATAACCTCTCCCTACTAAGTATGAGCTGAACCATTTGAGGACTATCCCAGAAAGCCCAACCCAGTTTTCCAGCCTGTCAAGTATGTTGTGATCGGTATCAGTACCGTTGACATGGTACCGATGTAGCATATGCACACGTATCAGGATAATCAATAAACTTGGGAATGTTCAGAACGCTTTTAGCATGCTGGACTGGGTTGTAAAACCATTTCGGCTCCGCATAGTCTGCCATAAGATGAGCCCACTTGACACTTTTGTGGACAAGCGATGGTAAACAGTAAAGTCCAACTTCCTCTCTTTGGTGACTTCAAAAGGAGCACCCCCCCCCCAGAGACTGACCAGATCCACATTCCAACACCCCACACGCACAGGGACACACAAAAACACACACACAGACACACACAGAAACACACAATCATACATTTTGAACTGTATTTGCAAACTACCACTATGCTGAAATATATATTTCATATATTTTAGGGCCTATGCATGTTTCCTAGTGTTTAAATGAGTGTATTTGTGCTAGTGTGCATTTTAATAGTGGAATTCTGTCTGTAAACCATAACTTCTTGTCTATGCCTTTATGATCTGTCGAGTTTGGTCTCTCCGTAAAGCTCCGGACACGAGCTATTTACTGAGATATGTCACACCGCTGACAAATGCATTTTTCTATGTGTTTAATGATACTGTGAAGAACACACTCCATTTGGAGATCTGAACTGATAGTCATAAATCATGCAGATTAAGTCGTGAGGCCAAGCAAAGGAAAAGCTTTCCCGCCAACTTTGCACCCATGTTATTGGCTACCCCACCTCAAGGAGGTGTGTCGGCTTATCTGTCATAAAAGCAAAGACGCACAATTCCGGCTCTCTCTCCCGGCTCTCCCCGATTGTCTCACGAGCCTCTCGTGCACGTTTTTCCCGGACATCTCCGGTGACCACGCGCTGCCATCGCGCTCAGCTTCGGGACCGCCATCTTCCAGCGAAACTCACTCTCAAGTCCTCAGTTCGAACCTTCCCGCGGAACGGAGGAAGCCAACGAACTGCACCAGCGCTAACCTGAAATTCGACACACGCAACCAATGCAAGTATACTGCCGTTTCTCAATCTTAGATGATGAAACTGATTTCCGTGCTGGCCTAGGACTGGTTGTGAGTTTGCTACTTGCCTTCTCTCTTTCCTTCTCTACTTCCACTCTTGTACATAGGTGTGTATTCTTGTATATATATTTAGATGTATAACCTCTGTATTCGTAGTTTGCATTTATTAAAACGTTATTCACGCTCGATTGTTCTGTTTGTCCTTTCAGCTGAAAACCAAGTCACTTTAACGTTTTTCGATCGCTTTATGCTTTAGTTATTTTCATGGCCAGAAAATAACTCTGTTTATAATATTCTGTGAGGGACTTAGTTTGCTAGACAAACGAACAGTTTCTCTAAATAATTACTAAACCAGAACTAATTATATACGTAATTGATTATAATTCGTTGTAATTGATTCACAATATATGTTTAATTCCCCGTTGGGTCGATATATGAATCATAATTTATTCATAACCTTATGAATTATTATATTCATATTTCATCCATAAATTGATTAATAACTGTACGAACCGCTACATTCGTTACATATATTATTTGGTGGAGGATTCGCGAGCAACGTTTTAAACTTGGTTTTCGGTGAAAGAGCAATGTAGAATAGTTTTGTATGATGTAATGTACATGCGCGCTTTATTTCAGTGAGAAGACGCACGGGTCCTCACTACGCACCGTTAACAAGCTGCTGTTTGTGTCTAAAAACACTGCAGGCCTAGCCTTGGTTGACCGTGAAATACACTGCAGTCTATTGATATTTCAAGCTCGTATCTGTGAAGGACGACAATCTTTGCAGTAAGTTACAGTTTGAATATTAATTTCCGCTTGAATTGACGAATTGAATCGTATTCAACGCGTTTTGAAACGAGGTTGTGGGACGAGTTTCTCCCATCTATCTTATCAGTATCTGCCACTATTAAATCTGAATTAATTGTGTCGTCCAAATAATTCACAATAGTTGGCGCTCCTGGGTTACGTCGTTCGGCCTAGCTAACCAAACACGTGATCCCCCTTACAAATCTAATCGGAGAGCAGTCATCTGCTTTAACGATTGATGTGTGAGAGTTTGGAGCTATATCAGCATCCTGATCCAATGTTGATTAGTAACAGCGGCGAAGCAATCCCGCAAAAGTTACGTATTCGCGTGCATTAAAGTTGCACCAAAGGGACTGATTCCCAGAGTTGTGTACCCGTGAGTAAAACGGTACATATATATTTATTAGTTGTAATCGTGATCGTGCAGTTAAAACAGCGTAAGGGCCAGAACCCCCACAAGCGCGTTGGTTTTTATATCACGAATTAAAGAAAGGGGATGCAGTAACTCTGACCAGACGCCAGAGGGCAGTCTGCTCAGGTGTGCCACCCCTCCCTACTTATTGGTTGTGTGGACTCATTGACGCCACCGCGTGGACGTTCTGAGTTAAAGCCGCTCCATACTTTGAACTGAAATTATATCCAAATTATCTTTGCTTCTCTATACTGCGGGGAGTTGTAAAAGTAATTTGCTTTTGATGGTTATGCTTTCCAATCGTTATTGGAATGGGTTTTACTGATTTAAATTTAGTTTAAACACGTTTAAATTTTTAATTTAAATTAACTTTCCCTTCCAACAAGAGAAGTCACTTTCTGAGAGTGCGCCCCCTGGTGGACACTGCCAGATAAGTCAATTCTCTTTTCCTTGCATTCTTTTCCTGTATTCACAGATCTACTCTATTTTATTTTATTTTATTTATTTTATTTTTATTCTACTTTGTTTTATTTCATCTATTCCCTTTTTGTCTTTTCTCTCTCTTTCTCTCAAGTTACTTCTTTAGTTTTACTTTGGAAATTCATTCCCTTTTATTACTTAATGTTTTATTTTATTCACTCTTAGCCCTGTGTCCTGTGTGTTATTGCCTAAGTAATAACATTCACGCACACCCAAGCCTCCCTTATTTCATACACTTATTTTAAATTTAATTGAATTTTAAAATTAAGTAGTGTCAATCAGTTGCCATTTTGCTCATAAAAGAAGCAATTCTCTTCAAGGAAACTTACAAATAGGGAAGGCTTTCTCCTTTCTTTTTCCCGTTCTGTTATTCTATGCACTCATTTAAATTTGACTGAAAAAGATTTCATTCAAATTTGAATCAAATGCATCTGAATTATCCTCGTTACTTTCTCTTTTCCCATTCTGCTATTCGGCGCACTCGTTTAATGCAAATTTGAATCAAGTGCATCTGAACTATTTTGTTTTTGTTTTATCCCCTCTGCTCATTTCAGTTCTAGTTTAACTAGTTCATTCTGACTGTCATTGTAGGCTCATTTTCTTTTGTCATACACACTTAATTATTTAAATTTGGTTTAAACAAGAGTTAAACTGAGATTTAAATTTACAATTAAGCTGTGTTTGTGTGACCACTTGTGTATTTGCAGATAAGGCCCTTTGCCGCCTGGTGGTGAGCTGACGGTTGCTCCAGTGAGTTCCAGTGAGTGGAACTGCCTAGCCTAGCGTGTCTTACACTAACCGTGTGTGAATCGTGGACATTCTGACCTCGTATCACGGGCAACACGCAAGGACATCGGCGAGTTGTGTATCAGGTACAGGGAGGCAACGAGACCCAAAGTGACAACAAACGGCAATTTTGTTTAATTTCCCTGCTCAGGCTTCTGCACGACAGAACCGCCCGTTTGGAGTAACTGCCCGTAAAGGGGACAGACTCTGGGTTCAGGGAAAACTCAATTTTGACTGGTCACTCGGGCCGTTGGCGCAAATACCTTGCCGAAGTGCGCAATTGTGCTGATGTTCCCTGTTTGAGAGGTTGCACCGTGTTACAAAGGGGACAGGTGACCACGGACACCGCAGTGGAGTGTTTGAACGTCGAGGAAAGGTTGCCTGCCATTGAGTTCTTGTCTGAGCACCCACAATTCACCCAGGCCTAAATTAGTGACATACAGTCACTTCACCTAATTGAAAGCCACAGAATATTACATATTCTTTGATTATTCAGGTGCGGGCCAACCCTTATACTCTTGAGCCATACCATCCCTCTAGGTTTTATGACACAACAGTGCACTCGCCTGACACTGTCATAAACCCAGCTGGAATAGGAAGTTTAAGTTTCACTTCTCCCCTCTAGCCCTTCTGTTTTAGTTTATCGCTATTCTATTTTTATTCCTATCTATTTGTCTACTGCTCTATTTCTCATTTAATTGCATCCTGTTCTATTCTGTTCTGTTTTGCTTTTCCACTGTGTTTGTTTCTTTCAGTTCATGTAAAAGCAGAGCCTGTGAGAGCCATCACGGAAAACTGAGGAATAGATAGACGACCGAGCAGCGAGAGTCATCAAAGGACTCTTAGGGCCACCGCCTGTCAAATTCTTTGTTTAAATCCGGCACTCACCCACACAAATTGACCCGCGTGGTCCTTTTGGCTATTGACAATTAAGTGTCTAGCCTACATTCCACTAACTGTCTGCACCAGTTAACTGGAACCAAACCAAAGAATTATATAATTATGCATTATTATAAGTCGTTAGTTCTGCGCGTGCTTGCATTGGTTCTGTTTGTGCTGTCTTTCTCTCGCCAACAGCAAGCTAACGTGTTCAGAGCAGCCAGCCCCAGCACCCACGGGGACCGACTCAAGACCTGGTTGGGCTCCCTGACCAGCACGATCCTGCCCAACGACGCTGTGGATCCCCAGCACCCAAGCAACGAGCAGCTGGACGACAACCTGAAACGACTGATGGCCCACGATCCGACGCCGAGTTACAAAGAATGGGCGAAAGTCATCCGAGCCATCGCCCACAACCTCAAGCTCCAGGCGGAGGATGCCCGGCGGAATCAGGCCCAGATTCATCGTCACCACGACCAGCGACTCGTCGAGACCCAGGACCAGCGTTGGACAGCGGATGAATCCAAACCCGAGCTACAGGAGGAGCTGCAAAGACTTCAAAAAGCCCTTGCAGAACTCCACCTGGAGGTGGAGCGTAGAGAACTGACTGAAAAACTACAACACAGCGAAGCTCCCCTAGCCAAAGCGGAGACTAAGCCGAAAGACAGACACACTAAAGCCCTGACCTGTGAAAATCATCTCAAACAGGCCCAGAAAGGAGCTATGGCTCCGAAACAACAAAGAGACTATGTGAATGAACTTGACACTGGTTACAGAGTACTGAAAGTGACATGGGAGGGGAAACACCATCACAGAGTTTCCCCTAACCAGTCAAGAAGCCCTAATTCCAAATGGGGTTAAAAGTCCACTGCCCAAAACGTCCAGCGGCCAGGAAACTTGCCAGCAGCTGTCACGTCCAACTGCCAGCACCTGCGACAGGCTCTGATCCAAAAGCTTCCTGACCCTGCATCAGATCAAGGGCTCCCTGCTGCCATGGACCTAAAATGGGGCAGACTGAAAAAACCATACACTTGCTACAGCCGACTGCAAATGGCCCTACTTCAGAGCACGTGGTCAGCCAGCAATGGAGGAAGGTTTCATCTTCAACACTCTGTTTCTCCGAGAACTGCACCCTGCGGTGAGTGATCATCTGGCAGCCTTGGCCTGCTCACGCAGCATGTCTACTCAGCAGCTGCAAAACTTGGTCGATGAAGCTCACTCCAAGCAGAACACTGCTCCTGAAAAGACTGTAGAAAATCAAACCAGTTACACAGTCTCTGATCACTGCCCAGAAACCTGTCCTTACCTTGTTGAAAGACTGAGAAATGAAGCTGAAAGCCAAAATCAGACTCTCAAGTCACAAAGATGTGAGCTGAATGTGCAGTCGCACAGTCCAAATGAGGTCCATCCTGAACACACAGCTCCCACGCACCACACCATTGGTCGAGTGAGCCGGTACCTCCTGTGTGCGTAGCGCAAATGGACACGTTTCTCTGTTTCACCCACAAAGACCCGCTAGACTGTTTTGAGCCCTTATTGAACGCCAGACCGCTGAAAATCTGGGCTCAAGTGTGTGAACTTCTGCCTTCCCAGTCACCCAGACCACCTGAGCCAGACGGTCAGGTCACAGAGGTCGCGGGAAATCTCCCAGCTAACCGCGGGAACCCCGTCTCAGAGCACAGTTCAAGTTCGCTACCCGGCGCACTTCAACTCACCATAGACTGTAACTCCCTCTGCTCCAAGGTCACGACAGACTCACAGCTGAATGATGTAATTACAACAGACATTATTCTCACACTGTGGGCAGACAACTCAGCCTTCAGCCACACGCTGTTAAGTGCTCTCAGTGAAGGGACACCGGACCTCCCATTTGTCAACATGCAAACACGCTTCCCATTGGACTTTCGTCTGTCAACCATGATGACCGTCAAGGACACCTGTGTTGTGAACTTTAAATGGAACAACCGGCATTTAACCCATCACTTCCTGGTCCGTCCAGACCTCCTGATGCACTCTAATGCTCATACGGACAATGCAAATGAGTTGTTGTGGGCCCCAATGACTGTACAGCTTCCTGTTGTTCCTGTCAACACTGCCAACTTCCTGTCAGGCCAGACCACCCAAGAGGTCTGCATCCTGATCCACATACAGGAAACTGTGGTACCACCTTACACCAAGGGGGTGCTGTTTGGCTCCACACACAGGAAACTGTAGTACCACCTTACACCAAAGGGGGTGCTGTTTGGCTCAACAGGCAATGCGGTCAAACCCTAAGCCACATGCTGGGCTCCTTCACACTTTCACCTGAAGGCGTGGAACTTGGACTCACTCTAAAAGCCACACTGCTAACTGAAGTGTCACCACAGTTGGCTCAACGAATGCATGGTCACAGACAGCGGCATTCCCAAAGCCTACCATCTAGACTGGATAGTGGACCACGGCCTCTATGACTTTAAACTCAGGTTAACAGTCATTAACTTAATACCAGCTGCCATGGTCCCAGAAGGAAGCTTAAGCAACACAAGTTTCACAGCATCCTTCAAGAGCATCTCCATCACTTCCATCAAACTGGTACCCACAGAACAGGTGCACAGAACGGAGCTGATGGAGGACAAACACCTTGCAGTACCCACAGTCTCTAAACAGCCTGCCTGGGAAACTCAGGAAAGCGCTGCACCTCTGATAGCCAATCTGACAGCTAACACCACAACAGAGGAGCCATTCCCAAGGTTTGAGCCTAAAGGCCAACAGATCCAGAAAGATGCAAGTGCCCTAAAGAATGACGCAGACTGTCAAAGACTCAGAAACGTCTTGCACAAATTCAAAGTGACATTTGACAAAGACCTTTTATGCTGTGGTCTCACTAAACTTCACACAGTGCATAGTGCAACACACCCAAATGCTCCTCCCACCTTCATCAGGCAGTACGAAGGTCACATCGCCCCACATGAACCAGTGCGGGTTTGTTCATTCAACAGAAGGAAAAGGTGTTATCTGCCCATGCAACAGCACCTATTCAGTCCCTATCTGGTCCATTGTCAAACCAGACAGCAAGTGGCGACCCACCATCGACTTCAGGAAGTCAAACCAGCAAGTGCCACTGCCACGACGTGCCAGAAAGCACAAGTCTGCACAGAGCGGAGATTCAGCTGCCTGCCAAAACTGCTATAACAGCACACCAGCGTTGACACTTGTAAGGTACCCCAACAACAGCGACCAGCCTGTCACAGATACCTCAAAGAGAATGCGTGCCAAGGAATGCCCACGGCCTACGTCAATGGACGTTTCTACACCATAAGGGCATCCCACAGGCAAATGCAGGGGTACGATGGTTAAGAAACCAACCCTGCCAACCACAGAACAGCAGGTGGGGTCCCCAGTCATGTCAGTATGGTGAAGCAGCAGCTACCCTCATAACCCTTCAAGTCTCCTCTGTCCATAACATCAGAGAACTCATGTGCACAGACTCACACTATGCTAGATCTTGTTTCACATGCCATCTTCTGGGCTGGAAACAAACTGGTTTCAAGACTGAATGCAACAAGCAGGTGAAACATCAACACATGTTCCAGACACGTGATCACCTCACCCAAGCACACGACACGATCGCTTACGGGGAAAAGGTGAAAAGATGCTTAAAGCAACCAGGGCGTGACAAAGGCGTGAACGACCAAACTAATGCCCTTGCCAAGACTGGCACCCTGCATAACAAGCTATGGTCACACCCACCCCATTCACCCACCCTTAGTGTGGCAACAACACCCGCAGCCAGCGGACTGTTCCTGCAACATTTCCCACCTTACTGCCACTGCCACTGACAACCAAACTTGCCAACACTTCCATGCGAAATGCTTTGTACCACCACTCATACCCCTCCAACCTCCCGTTCACGGCATCTGGTCCCACGACGGCCCCTGGCCACAAACAACTACATGAGACCAACCACATGCTGCGTGTGGGAGTGAACTTTCTAAAATATGTCCCTGATGCCCTCACAGCGCCAAAGCTTGTACTGCCACAGGGCCAAAAGGGGGTGAACTGATATACACCCACGACACACCATGCGCCAAACACCATGGCA